>NC_056740.1:410337546-410412546 GCF_019279795.1 Protopterus annectens | reverse complement strand
CACACACACACACACACACACACACACACACACACACACACACACACACACACACACACACACACACACACACACACACATATGTATAATGAAATAATGTGTGTATTTCAGTGAAGTGTGCAATAAGGCATACAGGCTCAAGTAAAAAAAAATATATTGAACAACTGATGTAGGAAATTTGTGGAAACTGGGACTTCAAGTGCAATTTACAAATTGTGTTTTTTGCAGGGCCAAACCAGTGTTAGATATGTGAAACATGCAGTAAAAGGGTATACATGCATTTGCATGACCGACCGATGTGCGAACCTGAACGGGTCGACAACAGAACCCCAAGATCGCGGAATGTTGAAGCTGTGAACCTGAGATTACCAAATGCCAGCCAGGCTACTACTCTGGCGGTTGTGCAATTGGGACTTTTGAATTCGACATTGAGTGCGACATTCAGAGCATTCAGGCATAGAAAATTTGACATTTAGGTTCGGCATTCAGATGGATGCAGATGGATCGCGCCACCAAAGGCATGAAAACCCAGTAAATGCAGTCCTAACGACTTGAGTGCTTGATATACTGATGAAGTTTCATACAATAACTGGTCAAGGCAAATATATGGCTTAGTCATCCCCAGTGTGTTAAAATATGTATTATACCATGACCCCCCCATTATTATTCCAAAATGTGCATGCTGATTGGCCAGCGTGCCTGTTGTAAATCGAGTTATACTAATGGAAAAAGGTCCGGTCGCCCGGACTTTTTTCCATTAGTATAACTTTTAAACATTGTCGCTATGTAAAATGGGTTTAACATAGCGAGACAGCTTTAAAATAAGCAACGGAAATCTCCGTTGCTTATTTTAAAGCTGTCTAGCTATGCTAAACCCATTTAACATAGCGAGACAGGTTTTAAAAAAAAGCAACGGAGAAAGCAAGATCTCCGTTGCTTTTTTTTTGTGTTTCGCTGTGTTAAATGAGTTTAACATAGCGAAACAGTTTTAAAATAAGCAACGGACATCTCCGTTGCTTATTTTAAAGCTGTCTCGCTATGTTAAACCCATTTAACATAGCGAAACACTAAAAAAAAAGCAACGGAGATCTTGCTTTCTCCATTGCTTTTGCCCACAGCTCTGATGTACTGTGCAGGTGCGCAGTACATCAGAACTGCCGGATGCCAGACATCCGCGAAGGGCAGTAAACAGGCATTATATATGCCATTATTTAAGAAAAGTAATAGTTTCTTTTCTTAAATAATGTCATGATAATAGCAATAACCATTCTGGTGTGGGTAATGCTGTATTTACCCACGGTTGGCTTTGTTTGGTCCCTTGGGCTTTGCCCTTGGGACCAAACCACGCCAACCGTGGGTAAATCCAGCATTACCCACACCCAGGCGTGGGTTATTGCTATAAGAATAAGCAATCGGACACTTTTATTGTGTGATGGTGTGTGCATGTTTTGAAACTGTTATTTTGATCTGTAAGTTGCTGTTTCCAGATGCCATTAGTTATCTTTTGGAAGAAAATATCCCTCCTGCTTACATTTAATTTGCTACATGGTATTTCTTCATGTTCATTCCCAGTATTGTAAATGTTAAGGGAGAAAATGTCTGGAAAGCAACGATAAACTAAAAATAACTGCACTATAAGGCCAGCGAGGAAAACAATTCTTTATTATTGAGATACATATGTAAAGTTAGAGTATCATAATAAATCAGACTTACTTTGCTCAACATGCTCATTGTCAGCACCTGTATTAAAGGATCCCACTAAGTTTATTTTGTCTGGAGTAAGTATTCCAGACAAATTCCCAAAAGACAGACCCAAATAACTCAGTCCCAAAACTACTTTGTGATAATAGTAATTATACAAATTTCTTCATTCCAAGCAATGAACCTTGGATGATTTATGGACCATCATTAAGTTTCCCTTTAATCTTCTGTAGAACAAGGAGTACAAGTCAGACCTTTTTAATCTAGCCATATGAGAGAGATCTCGGAGTGAAGTAACTGTTTGTCATATCACTCATGTACCATTATTTGTTTTTTATTTGTATCATGTAACAGAGCAGAGTATCTTTGAGAAGCTCCATCCTCTAGAGAAGTTTGCTTACACTGTGAAATTCTGATGATATGACATCAAGATCTCTACAAAGGAAAACAAATGGTCAAATAGAGCATGAAACGTATTTGCCTTCACACAGATATTATTAACTTGCTGGTGTATTTGTTGTCTTTCTTTTCTCTTGTATTCTTTCTTTCTTCTCCCTTTTCTAAAACTGCTAAGTGAAGTGGCCTTCACAAACCAGTTTCAGACATGGCCTAAGTGCCAAGGGCAGGTATAAATACAAAAAATACAGAAAATTTTAAAGAACCCAGTTGACAAAATTGCCTTTTGGGAAGAGGAAAGAAACTGAAGTACCCCAAGAAAAGTACATGGATGAGGAAAAACAGAAACAGAGAGAGTGAAACTTGCTTATGCCACATAGCCACTTTTATTAGGTCAGGATTGAACTTTGGCCCTGGAGTTGTGACACAGAAATATTCCTCACTTGTGACATCCATGATGTTGAGATGCAGTCTGTCTTCAGAGAGGAATTCAAGGATAAGTACTACATTACAACTGCGTCTCTGAGGACTTCTGTATATTCTGTTGGAAGGTGCAGGGGGACTTGCCCCCGGCATTCACTTGGGTTAAAAATTTACACAGACAATAAAAACAGGTTGCTAATGTTTTGAAAAGAGGTCATTAGAGGAAGGTTAGTAACTCACAGACAATATACCACAGGTAATGACAGTCTGTCTAGAGTGGTGAATCAGTAAATCCTGTAAGGTAAAGCTTAAGCTGCCCTACCAGTGCTAACCTGCTGGTAACCATAGCAGATTTTAATACAGAGTATCTTCGCTGTGTAACATGTTATGTTCAGGATACAAATGTTTTCTCACACAGTTTTGCACTAACTGCTTATTCACAGGATTACTTTATGTCCATCATTACTTTACTTCTCTTATTCAGATCTGCCTTGTACAAAGATTACTCTCAGTACCTCTGTTTAAATGTTTTCCAGGTGGTTGTTGTTATTGTTGTTGTGTCTTTCGGCTTTTCCCGGTAAGGGGTTGCCACAGCTGAACTCCGGTCCGCTAATGATTGGTAGTTGATTTTTACGTGCCGAGTTACCAGCCCTGATGCACAACCTTCAAAGAAGGTACGCCCATTCATGCATGTCTCCACGCAGAAGACGCTCTAGCTGAGAATCGAACCAGACAGCGTCTTACTGTGAGGCGACAAATTTCAAAAAATGAAAAAAAAAAAACAGCCTGATGACTAGTCTCCTTAAAGGATTCTTTTCTGTCAACAGACATAAAATTTGGGAGTCCATTTGGGGTTATGGGTTTGGCCTTATATTTCTCATTTGGAACCATCTGTTGGACAAAGACCTCAATGGTACAACTCTGTACTATGGCAAACGTTCTACTCACTTCAAGTTACAGTAATGGGCACAAGTGTGACCCCATCCCCTACACTCTTTATACTTACTGTGAAGCCAGTCATGGCCTAGATTTAAAACAGACAGACACACATGTATATATATATATATATATATATACACACACACACACACACACACACACACACACACATGCGCACACACACACACACACACAAACATACAGGCACACACATGCCCATACACACACACACACACACACACACACACACATATGCGCATTTTCATATACACACATATGCAACTAAGCAAGCACATATACACAGACGCACATGCATGCATACATACACATATACACACAATCACGTACATAGCACATACACACATATACATGCACATACACACACACACACATATGCACCATACACACACACACACACACACACACACACACACACATGCACACACATGCACACAGACACACACAAGCACAGGCATACAGACAAACATACACATGCATACATACACACACACACACACCTCACACATACACACACAAATACCCACATGTATACACACAAACACATAATACACAGATACATGCACACACACAAACATAAATGCACCATGCACATACACACACATATTCACATGCATTCACACACACACACACACAAACACACACACACACACACACACACACACACAGCTCCGTGTTATGGTTCATTGATGTCTGTGCCCTCTGAGTCTCCAACCCCCTTAGAAGTATACCTTATATAAGAGACATTCTGCAATAATTTGTTAAGCTTTCATGTCTACAGTTTCATCTCTTTGAGTGTTCTACTTTACCAGTGCCTGATAGCTATGGGAAATCATCTTTTGTTTACTAACTTTATGATATTGTTTTAAGGTTGAATCCCATGCGATATATCTACCTTCTTCCTGTTCTAAACTTTGAAATGCAAATATTTCACCTCATTTTCTAGGAACACAGGAAGAATAGTTGGCAAGCAGTCACAGGCATCATAACATGCCTAGTTATGTACACATTTGAGTAGACACATTTAAAAATTCCCTGTATTACTATGTGGCTACCTATCCAGTTAAACAAAAGGCACCACGACAAATGCAGCAATGAGAGGCAAACTTGAAATGAATCAAAAAACAATAGCGTAGTAAAATTTAATTCACCGCTTTCGTCCAAGGAATTCATTCTGATGAAGTCCTTGGACGAAAGCGGTGAATTAAATTTTACTACGCTATTGTTTTTTGATTCATTTCAAGTTTGCCTCTCATTGCTGCATTTGTCGTGGTGCCTTTTGTTTTCCTTCTTGATTTGGCTTTTTGGTGGATTACCTATCCAGTTAGCAAGACTAGCCTTTAAGGTAGCTAAAGTAGATTGACCTTTGGTAGAAGTTTATTCAATAGGCTAGTAATAGGCGGTGCTAAGGCCCTATCTTTCTGGTGAGTCATGTTTAATTGTTGATGTCGATTTAAGTCCTTAGTGCAGGTTTTTGTAAGGCCACTGCTTTAGCAAATAAATAATAGGACAGATAGGACCGAATCTTTCATGGCTCAAATAGTGAGACACAGGTCACCTTTGAGAGCTGTTAGGCTACTCAGTATAAAGACAGCCATGCTAATTTAACAGAATTTTTGAAAGGTTAATTTTTTTGTTAAGAAATCTTTTGGAATTTCCAGTTGAGCGATATCCCTGGATTTGTACACACCAAAGGGAGATTTTATTCAATTATAAGTCTGATACAAGAAGAGAAGAAAAGGGAATGGAAGGGAAGAGAAGAGATGAGAAGGGAAGAGAAGAGAAGAGAAGGGAAGGGAAGAGAAGAGAATGGAAGAGAAGAGAAGGGAAGAGAAGGGAAGAGAAGAGAAGAGAAGGGAAGGGAAGAGAAGAGAAGAGAAGAGAAGAGAAGAGAAGAGAAGGGAAGCGATGGGAAGGGAAGAGAAGGGAAGCGATGGGAAGAGAAGGGAAGAGAAGGGAAGGGAAGGGAAGAGAAGGGAAGGGAAGAGAAGAGTAGAGAAGGGAAGAGAAGAGAAGAGAAGGGAAGAGAAGAGAAGAAGAGGAGAAGAGAAGAAAAGAGAAAAGGAAAGAAGAGAAGAGAAGGGAAGAGCAGAGAAGAGAAGGGAAGAGCAGAGAAGAGAAGGGAAGAGAAGGGAAGAGAAGAGAAGAAAAGAGAAAAGGAAAGAAGGGAAGAGAAGGGAAGAGAAGAGAAGGGAAGAGAAGGGAAGAGAAGGGAAGAGAAGAGAAGGAAGAGAAGGGAAGAGAAGAGAAGAGAAGAGAAGGGAAGGGAAGAAAAGAGAAGGGAAGGGAAGAGAAGGGAAGGGAAGAGAAGAGAAGGGAAGAGAAGGGAAGAGAAGAGAAGGAAGAGAAGGGAAGAGAAGGAAGAGAAGGGAAGGGAAGGGAAGAGAAGAGAAGGGAAAAGAAGGGAAGAGAAGGGAAGGGAAGGGAAGAGTAGAGAAGGGAAGAGAAGAGAAGAGAAGAGAAGGGAAGAGGAGAAGAGAAGAAAAGAGAAAAGGAAAGAAGAGAAGAGAAGGGAAGAGCAGAGAAGAGAAGGGAAGAGCAGAGAAGAGAAGGGAACGGAAGAGAAGGGAAGAGAAGGGAAGAGAAGGGAAGGGAAGAGAAGGGAAGAGAAGGGAAGGAAAGAGAAGGGAAGAGAAGGGAAGGGAAGGGAAGAGAAGAGAAGGGAAGGGAAGGGAAGAGAAGAGAAGGGAAGAGAAGAAAAGGGAAGGGAAGAGAAGGGAAGAGAAGGGAAGAGAAGGGAAGAGAAGAGAAGAGAAGAGAAAAGGAAATAAGAGAAGAGAAGGGAAGAGAAGAGAAGAGAAGGGAAGAGAAGGAAGAGAAGAGAAGAGAAGGGAAGAGAAGAGAAGAGAAGAGAAGGAAGAGAAGGGAAGGAAGAGAAGGGAAGAGAAGGAAGGGAAGGAAGGAAGGGAAGAGAAGGGAAGGGAAGAGAAGGGAAGGAAGAGAAGAGAAGGGAAGAGAAGAGAAGAGAAGGAAGAGAAGAGAAGGGAAGGGAAGAGAAGAGAAGGGAAGAGAAGAGAAGGGAAGAGAAGAGAAGGAAGGGAAGAGAAGGAAGAGAAGGAAGGAAGAGAAGGGAAGAGAAGGAAGAGAAGGGAAGGGAAGAGAAGGGAAGGGAAGAGAAGGGAAGGGAAGGGAAGAGAAGGGAAGAGAAGGGAAGAGAAGAGAAAAGAAGGAAAGGGAAGAGAAGGGAAGAGAAGGGAAGAGAAGGGAAGGGAAGAGAAGAGAAGGGAAGGGAAGAGAAGGGAAGAGAAGAGAAGAGAAGAGAAGAGAAGAGAAGAGAAGAGAAGAGAAGAGAAGAGAGACGACTTTTTTTGATCTTGAGGATATTCTCTTAGAAATTACCTGGGTCAGAAGAAATGGTATGTCTTGACTGATGTGATGTTGTGGAGGTATGAACCTTTCTGGCAATGATTAGCTTCCATGTTTTTTAAATGTTTAGGTTACTTGCACGTTGCACTCTAAATTGGTAAAAGCCGTGAACATGTGGTAAGTATAACTTAGTAGTTACACTGTCTTAGAGTGCCTCATGTGATCAGACTGATGACAGATGGGGTGAGGACAGACTGCTTAGCTATGTTGCCAGGCAGTGCAGGATTAAGTCTGGCCAGTGTACTCAAGGTTTGAAAGGAGTACATTTATGGATGAAATATTCAGCATGATTTTTCTGAAGTTAGGTTAAATAATAGCTAGCAATTTGATAGTACCTAATCTGTCAGTACATAGTGAAAAGGCAGAATTAGGATGTTCTTCGTCTCCCATTGCTGCAGTCCTTACATATGGGTATTCCGCTGTCCACAATCAGCCCGAATACCAAAGGGCTAGAACCAGCGTCGGTCATCGGCGCCCGAGACTGATGTCAGTACGTGCCAGTACAAATGCGCATGACCGACGCCATAACCTCAGTCTTTCTTGCCGCGTGGTCCTAAGCAGAAGCCGTTTGGCGTTCTGGAATTGTCGGTTTTCGAGTTTCAGACCGGAGACCAAGTTGGCTAGTACTCGCTAGACACTTTTGTCTTTTTCTTGCCTCAGTATTGACGGATGTCAGAAAAAGTTAATAACTGTATTTCTTGTGGGAAACAGATTCCTCATAGGGATTACCATTCACTCTGCATTCCTTGTTTGGGGCCTGAGCACGACGTTGTTGGGTGTCGCTTTTGTGCTACTTTTAACAAGCGTACTATTAAACGTCGATTGGACTGTGCTAGGCTGGTGTTTGGTAAACGTTGTAATTACAACATGCCATCGGATTCTCCGACGACTGGTTCTTCTAAGAAACGCAAAGAAAAGTCTTTGCGGTCCAAACAGGATGAGTCGTCCACTCCGGACGCCGGTTCTGTAGAACCACTGACTACTTCAGCGACTCCTTCTGAAAGTTTACCTGAGTCTCAAGGGGAGACTTTGTTATTACAGGAAGTGGCTTCTCCTGTGTTAGGCCAGGCTGAGGGTGCTTCTCTGATGTCAGTGGTTCCCTCCCCTCATAGGGTAGTTAGGCCTCCTCCTTCTCAAAGCAAAGCCCATTCTAAGTCTAAGTCTGCCCCTGCTGGTGCTAGTCCCCAGGGTCCAGCTCCTAGGAAGCACATGTTAAAGATGGCTGAAGATTTGATTAATTAGGGGTTCTATGCCCCCCCTGCGAAGAGGCCCAGGGTAGAGACAGAGTTGGAGGGTTTGGTTCAGTCTTCCAATGAGTCAGATTCCTCTGTAGAAGAACTTCAGGATTTCCCTCCCTATTCTGATTCGGAGGCTGAGGACACTACTCCTCTGGCCCCTCCAGAAGATTTTTCTTTCTCTGAGACTTTGCATTCCATGAGGGAACATTTCAAATGGGAGGGCCAGGATTATTCTGATTCTCGTAAAAGGCTAAGAGAATTCTTGTTTTTGCCTCAGCATAGGCCCTTGGCTATTCCCCCTGTACTGGATGTTGTTCAGGATGTATTTTCTGAGGCTGCCCTTAACCCAGATTCTCTGCCTCCTGCCCCGTTAAACCAGATAGATACTACAGGGTTCCGGAAGCTCACAAGTACTTATATAAGAGTCCTAGGGCTGATCCAGAAACTATTACTCAAGGCCCCAAAGGTGTTAGGGCTTCTGTGGTTAGGAATCCAGTTCCTCTGGACAAGGATGCTAGGGCCCTGGATAGGTGGGGTAAAAACTGTATACCTCTTCTACTTTGGCTATGAGAGCTTTAAATTGTCAGTTTCATATGCTCAGGTATCAAAATTATTTGCTGGGCCAATTGAAATGTAAAGTAGATGCTTTAGCTGAAGGTATTGAATGTAAGGAGCTTCAGGATTTAGTGCATGCTTCAGACCAAGTTGGTAAGCATTCTTTGCAGTGTGGTTTTGATGCTTTACAGGCTTCTTCCAGGGTGGCTGCTACTAGTTCAGTTGTTCGCAGGCATGCCTGGCTTAAAGATCAGACCTTGTCAGAACATGTTAAGGCTCGAATTATGGATGCTCCTCTACAATCTGATGTTCTTTTTGGTCCTCAAGTAGAATCAGTTTTGAAAAAAATGGAGGAAAAAGCTAAGTCTATGCAGACAGTTAAGGACTTTTTACAGGTTCAGCCCCCTAAGTTCAGTAGGAATTGGCCTGCTAAGGGATGGTCTTTCCCCTCTTTGGATTATCAATCTAGGGGCAGGTCGAGGCGAGGTAGAGGTAGGGCTTCCTCTCAGGGCCCTGTTACTTCTAGGTCTTTGAGTTCTTCTACCCCTTCTGCTGGGGAGGGCAGGGGTCAGTCCTTTCGGAAACAGACCCAATGACCTGTGTCTTCAGCTGCCGGACTCTGCCTTGCTGGCAGCTCCTCTAGGAGGAAAACTGGGACTTTTCAAAAGGAATTGGCATTTGGTTACCCAAGACAAATGGGTATTGGACATAATAAATCGAGGCTACAAATTTTATTTTCACACATTCCCTCCTCTCAAAGGTATGCCAGATGTGCCTCATCAGCAAAGACTGGAAGCACAGACACACATTTCTTCTCTGCTTCAGTTGGGAGCAATACAGGAAGTACCTGCTGCAGAAAGAGGCACAGGGTTTTATTCCCGTCTTTTCTTAGTGCCAAAGAAAGGAAATACTTGGAGACCAATTCTGGATTTGTCCATTCTAAACACCTTTCTGGAAATTCCAAAATTCAAGATGTTAACACTGCAACAGCTGTTACCTATGCTGGGCAAAGATCACTGGATGGTGACTCTGGATCTCAAAGAGGCCTATCTTCACATTCCTATCAGGCCCAGTTGCAGAAAATTCCTGAGATTTCAGAATGGGAATTTGCATTATCAGTTCTCTGCATTGCCCTTTGGCTTGTCTACTGCGCCCAGGGTATTCACAAAGGTCCTGGCTCCAGTAATAGCTTTTCTCAGACTAACAGGAATTCAAATTTATCCTTATCTGGACGACTGTTTGATTCTGGCTCAAGGCAAGCACGAACTTCTTCAACATCTGCAGTATGTAATGACAGTTTTCAGATGCCTAGGGTATTCTGTGAACGAAATAAAGTCCAGTCTAGTACCCTCACAAGAGATGTGTTTTCTGGGTGTAAGACTGAATACAGCTGCTCAAATGGCATTTCTTACCCCGGACAAACAAAGAAATCTCCACCTATACTTCCAACAGCTATCAGTAATGTCCAGGCTGACTGCAAGGACAGTCCTTCAAGCCTTAGGGTTCATGGCATCTTGCATTCTAGAACTTCCCAATGCCAAACTGCATATGAGGAAGCTACAATGGTATCTCAAAAGTGTTTGGACTCAACACAGCCACGATTTGGACACTGTCATATGGATTCTACCTTGCATTCAGAAAGAATTTCTGTGGTGGGCTCAGGAATGTCACCTAAACAAGGGGCTCTCTGTGACCCAACCAGAGGCAAGTCAGATATTGACGACAGACGCCTCGGAGTCAGCCTGGTGAGCTCATTTCAGAGGAAAATGGATTCAAGACCTTTGGCCCCCAGAGCTACTTCACTTGCATATCAACATGAAAGAGATGCTGGCAGTTCAATTTGCTTTGGAAGGATTCAAGAGCCTACTTCAACCAGGACTGGTGTTGATTCGAACAGACAACACAACTGTCATGTGGTACATCAACAAGCAGGGGGGAACTCATTCTTACCCTCTTTGCAGACAAGCAATGCTGTTATGGGAAACTGCTTTGAATCTGCACATCACTCTTCGAGCACAGTTTCTGCCAGGAGCACAAAATTCTTTAGCAGATGTTCTGAGCAGACAGATTGTGGATCCTCACGAATGGAAATTGGACCCTCAGGTATTTCTTCAGTTGACCATGGCTTGGGGAACTCCAGACATAGATCTGTTCGCTTCTCCTCTGAATTTCCAACTGCCACTGTTTTGCACAAGGCTATTTCATCTGAAAGCCTGGAAAATAGATGCACTATCCTTCAGTTGGAGCAACCTTCACGTGTATGCTTTTCCTCCTTTGCCTCTTCTTCCAAAGGTGCTGTTGAAAGTCAGGAGGGACAAACCTTGCATGATCCTTATAGCACCGGATTGGCCTCGTCAGCATTGGTACCCTCTATTGAGGAGCTTAATTCATGGAACACCTTGGCCATTACCACAGATTCCTCACTTATTGTCTCAGGAAAACAATCATTTTCTCAATGTCAGGGTGCAATCCCTACACCTGACAGCCTGGCGCATTCTGTTTTAGAGGAGGAGGACCTTCAGCTCCCTCAACAAGTTTTGGATGTTATTTTGGAAGCCAGGTGTCCTAGTACTCGAAAAGTTTATGCTGGTAAATGGAAGAGATTTTTTCTTTGGAGTTCAGCTAAAGGCTTTGATGTCAAATTGCCTAATTTGAGTTGTACATTGCAATATTTGACTATTTTATTGGACAAGGGTTTGTCCTTCTCTTCTGTAAAAGTGCATGCTGCAGCTATTTCTGCTCACTATGATTGTGACCCTCCTTTATTTTCACATCCATTGGTTAAACAGTTTCTTAGAGGGGCCAAGAATATAAGACCCCCACGGAGGGCTCCTACTCCTACCTGGGATCTTAATTTTGTTTTGGAAAAGCTGACTCTGCCTCCTTTTGAACCTGCAGCTACAGCTGAATTGCAGTTGTTGTCTTGGAAGACTGCTTTTTTATTGGCTGTTACTTCTGCTAGAAGGGTATCTGAATTACAGGCCCTCATGGCAGTGGAACCTTTTCTGATTTTTCACAAGGACAGAGTTTCCTTACGTACTAATCCTACTTTTCTGCCTAAAGTGATTTCTAATGTGGCATTGAACAAATCTATACATTTGCCTACTTTTTATGCTAACCCCCAAAATGAAGGGGAAAAAGTTTTGCATTCTTTGGATGTACATAGGCAGTTAAGGTATTATTTGAGCAGAACCAAAGAGTTCAGAAGATCTCAACAATTATTTGTTTAGTTTGCTTTGACTTCACGAGGGAAGGCTGTCTCGAAACAGACTATTTCCAAGTGGATTGGCCATTGTATTGCTTTTTGTTACTCTCATCATGGCAAGGATGTTCCAGTTGGGATCAGGCCTCATTCTACTAGGGCTACAGCCACCTCTACTGCTTTTTTGAGAGGGGTAGCTACTAAAGACATTCTAGAGGCAGCTACTTGGAGTTCTGTACATACCTTTACAAAGCATTATCATTTACCTCTTTATTCTAGGTCTAGGGCTGGGTTTGCCACTGCAATCTTACAGGGCATGTTAGCAGCCCCTAATGCTATTTAGTTGGCCAGCCTCCCTTTTTTCCGTTGCTCTGGGATTCTACCCATATGTAAGGACTGCAGCAATGGGAGACGAAGAACATAGTACAGTTTTGTACCTACCATAAATGTAGATGTTCGAGGATCTCCATTGCTGCAGTCCAATTTTCCTCCCTCCTTCCCCTTTTCTTTTTAGGTTGGGGTTTGGGTGGTGTTTTTTGCATTCTGACGTCTGAGGCAAGAAAGACTGAGGTTATGGCGTCGGTCATGCGCATTTGTACTGGCACGTACTGACGTCAGTCTCGGGCGCCGATGACCGACGCCGGTTCTAGCCCTTTGGTATTCGGGCCGATTGTGGACAGCGGAATACCCATATGTAAGGACTGCAGCAATGGAGATCCTCGAACATCTACATTTATGGTAGGTACAAAACTGTACTTTTGTTAGAAATGATTAATAGTGGTGGTCCACCTATTATCTGTTACCTGGCTATAAACAGCCTCTTGGCTACTACCCGGATAGAAATGCAGAATTCCCTGATGGAATGAAAGAAATTATATCTCCCCCTCTTAGGCAGACTAAAAGCTTGTGATACTACTTTTACTCCAGCTGGGATCCTCTTCCTGATTACCCAGGTTATGAAACCTGGTGGCCGACTTTATATGGAGTTCTATACCACCTAAGCTTAGCAGGGAGAAGATATTTCAGCTGGGCTTAGTTGAGGTCAGAAGACTTCCAAATCTTCAGGTATAAAATCTTTGGTTATCAACATTGTGTAATCATTTCTCAGTCATTTACTTGAAGTCCGTATGTGGAAGGTGCCAGAAGCTTTTCTAATGCATCGGATCCTGAGCCAGTATATAAGAATAATTTACAGGACCCTGTCCTTTTTAAAAAAGTTTATCAGGAACATACCCTGTAATAATCCACCTCCATGATTCCACATCAACCACTTGTCCTTCTATGAATATTCAAAAAGACCTGGGTCTCTGCAATTATACTGAACATACTTGTGTTTTCTGGACCTAGACAATGCATATGACTACTCTGATATTAACTGGAATAAACCTGCCAGAATATTTGTATATGTATTGTGGGGTCTGTATCACTTCATCGAAGTGACAATTCAACAAATAACATTTCATCGGAAATACCATTCATTGAATTCTGCTCATTATATATACTAACTCCGAGAGTGTACTACAGTGAGGAAAGGACAAATTTCCCAATCCTCATTGTACTGCGATCTCAGTAAAAACAGTTCAACCAATGGCATGTTTGATGCAATAGCACCAAAAATGCCATTCGACAAACTGATTTTTCAATGAAGTGATAGGGACCTATATTGTGCATGGGTTTACTTCAGAAGACCGACAAACCAAAGACTGAATCCCAAAAGACTTAAAATTCAAAATATTGAACACATTTTAATGCAAGGGGCAAGTCCCCCTGCACCTCTTATGTGGGGGGCTGCGCCACCCCTGCTAACTATATATACCAACTCCAAGATTGCACAACAGTGGAGAAGGGGCAAATTCCATCATTAAGTATTTTGAATTTTCATTTTTCTGAAGTAGACCCATTGTGCATATATAATGTAGACATTCCCCCTTTAAAACTCTTAATGGTATTGCTATTTTGCGACTGTATATACCCTATAATGTATAGCATTTCTAACCTATAGTCAGTTGGTCCAAGATGCATAAAGTATTATCATTTCTGCTTAGCTACCATTTAATTTTTCAGAAGAAAAGTTGCTTGATTGACTAAACTGATGGTATATCCTGACATTTTTAAGACTCATAATAATCATCACTGGGTGATCACAGGTGCACTCTCTGACAGTCTAGGGTCTGCTGGAAAGCTGGAAGGTTGACAACAAAGAATTTGGACAATATTTTGCATCCAGAGAAGTACTTTTAAACTACACTTATTACTACATTTATCTTACCATTTAAGTCACTTTTGTCTGTTATTTACTCTTTGTCTGAAGTTAAAGCTATTCATTTAAGACATTTTTATAGTCTGTGTTGCTTTTTGGTTTCTCTGTTGGGCCAAGGTGTTTTTTGAACTTGTTGTAGCTAGTTGTAACTAGACTCTGTGGTATTTTACTTCCTGGTATTTTACATCACGCATGCAGTCTACCATCTCGGTCTTGGAACTGCTGGAAAGCTGGAAGCTTGATAACAAAGCATTTGGATTACAAATTGCAACCAGAGAAGTACTTTTAAACTGCATTTATAATTGGACTTATCTTACCATTTAAATATGTTTTGTGCATTGCTTGCTCTTTATCTGAAGTTAGAGCTGTTAATTTAATACAGCTGTATAGTCTGCATCATTTTTCAGTTTCTGCGCTGGGCCTAGGTGTTTTTATGAATTCAAGGGTTTTTTCTGAATTTTGTTTCCATTGACCCTCCATATTCCTGTTGTTCTTTTATACTTGGAGGCTTTTGAGCTGCCTGCCCCTACTGTAGAT
This sequence comes from Protopterus annectens, assembly GCF_019279795.1. Classification (NCBI taxonomy): domain Eukaryota; kingdom Metazoa; phylum Chordata; order Ceratodontiformes; family Protopteridae; genus Protopterus; species Protopterus annectens. The sequence goes on along the minus strand of NC_056740.1, from coordinate 410,397,911 downwards.
CTGGCTTTGGAATCTCCTCCCAGTCTGGTCTTCTGTATGTCTGTTCCTAGAAGCTCCTCCCAGTCTCAGCTTCTGTGTACCTGGCCCTAGAAGCTCCTCCCAGTCTTATGTCCACTGCTCATCTTACTGGTTATTGAGAGAAGAAACTGGGAAGTCTCTCTCCAAATGTTAGTGTACTTTGAAATTTCCTTAAAGTGTATTTGTTTCTAATTGTTGACTTGACTGCCTTTGAATCACCTTGCAATTACTTATAGTTAGTTCTTAGAATTGTTTCTGGTACCTTTTCACTTGTGGCTAACTAAAAGTGTATTCTTACATTATGAAGACTGGGACTGCAATTCTAGAGGGAGTAGAAATATAGCCTGGTCTGTCTTAGTTGGAAAATGTGCAGAAAGGCTTAAAGTGAGAATTACATATTGTAGCTTATTTGCTTTGTTTCCAATACTTTTTCACTTTTGGCTAACTAAAGTGTGTTTTTACCTTGTGGAAGCTAATATGGCTGCTGTGTTATAAATATTGTTAGCATGCTGCTCCTCTTTATATGGGTCTAAAATAAATATTATAAATCTGGCCTAAAATATTTAGCAGTAACCAAACATACAATGTTCCTTACCATCGTTGACTATATTATCTTTGTAAGTGCCATTATCTTTAATAAAAAGCAGACTTAGCTACTTACCTGAAGAGGATACGACAGAGATTTGTGTCCGCTCCAGTGGGCCAGTTGGAGTATCTCCTGAAATATAAATAAAAACAAGAATTACCTTAAGCTTTCTTGCTTTACAACTAAGTAAAACTAAGTTTTGATTCCTATTGCAGTAACTATGGCTAACAAAAGTGAAAAGTATAGATATCCAGACCATTAAAACTAAATTTTCATCAATACAGTCTCCAGAAAAGGAGTCCTCAGCCAAAAGATCTAAAATTAACAAAGAAGACAAAAGGAAAATTTGTACTAAAACAAAAATAGAACAAACTTTTGCTCTGGACGATCTTAAAGCTGCCTTGGCACCTATCCAACAATCTATACATCATTTTTCTGAGCAGATATTTGATGTCAAATGAACCTTACAAGACATATCGAAAAGGTCAGATACCTCGGAATAATATGTATTAAAATGCGATGACAAGCTATCAGCTTTGCATCAAGTCATAAAAAACAATAACAAAGAAATGAAAAGCATCAAAGAAAAGTTGCTTTCATGATGAAGCAGAAGAAACAATCTGATTATAAAAGGCTTGCCCAAATCTTTGAACAGCAAGTTTTAATTCCTACACTACTTAAATTTTTGGAATTATAATTCATAAACCTCTCAAACGTTTCCATCCTGTCATGTCATAGGATAAAAATATCATTCAAACAGTGCATATTTACTCTGTAGTATTTTTCAAGTTGACTTTTCTTAATATATACCCTACCTTTGCTGAAAGTAATATGTACAGGTCAGAATGTAGAGACAACAGATGGCGCAGTGGTGCAGAGGTAGTGTTGTGTCACAGCAAGAGGTTCTCTGGTTTAATTCTCAGCTGGAGTACCTTCTGTGTGGAGTCTGTATGTCCTCTCTGCATTCATGTGGGTTTTCTCCGGGTGCTCCGGTTTTCTCCAACGCTACAAAAACATGCATCTGGATCTTTTCTCCCCAGGCCTCCACTGAAAATTGGCTTTGTTCCAAGTCAGACTTTCCTGGTAAATAAATAAAATATATAATAAATAAATAAATATAAAAATTCCACTGTAGCATGACAATATTAGTCAAGAGGGAACCTAGCGGGAGCCCACTGCCACTTCCTCCTTTTGCGGATATACATTTCCCTCAAAGAATATGAAATTATTACTGAGCACAATCTCAAGCATTCCCTCGTATGTATTAATTTTATTTTGTTCAATCCTGCTTCTAAAAAGGTAATCTACAAACCATTCCTTTCCCAGTACATGGGGATTACTATATAAAGAGCTTTAACATCTATAGTAACTAGTAAATCACTTTCAAAACAAGCTGTTTATTCATTTTCCTGAAGAAGTGGAATTAATTTTTGCATAGTTGAACTTCATCCTTTAACAGTAGCTTCAAATGGTGTTCTAAGTAATGGGCAATAGGATATGTAAAAGAACCCCCCCATCCACTACAGATCTCATAGAGGGGTTCCAAGTTCTTGTGTATTTTTGGAAACCTGAACATTGTAGGAGTCAATGGGGAGGTAATGTTCAAATAATTGAATTTGTCAATGGTAATCCTACCTTCTATAAACATATCCCTCAAGTGTCCCCTAATTCATTTATGGAGTATATTCAAGTGACATTTATTAGGTGGTTCATATGTTGCTCCACTTAATAATTTCAGCATCTTCGCCATGTAATCTGTCATACGCGTAATCACCAATCCCCCACCCTTATCTGGTTTCATAACTCTTGCATTCTGCTTTCTAATATATTTGATGTTTTTTTTAATTCCTCCTCTCTTAAATTAAATACTTTATTTTTTCTGTTTGCACTTAATGCTTGTCGAAGGTCAAGTTCACATATTTTTTCATACATCACCAGTAATGGGTGAAGGGGTGGGTTACAGGTGCTTGTGACACTAAGAGAATTATTAACATCAGGAATATCATTAAACAATATGTGCAAGTTCAATTTCTGAACGTACAATTTAAGTTGTAATAGTACTTCAGTGATGTTTGCCCTTTTTGATGGAACAAAGTTAATTCCCTTTGAAAAAATGACCACATATCAGACATCTATAGTAACATCAGAGAAATTATAAACGATAAAGTCCAGCTCTGTATTAGCTATTACTTTCAATATCGCATATACTTGAGTCTTGGCTCCTAATGCCTCCTGTCGGTGTATGCTTGTCTGTTCTGTTGATTCTGTTGTGGTGGCCAGAATGAGGGATAAAAATTTGATTGGTTCCACCCTGAGGGTGTGTCATTGGACTCCATTGGGCCTTTAGTTTCCAGTCGCTGATGTGTTCGGAATACCTCAGTTGTGGAAACTCATCTTCATTAATAAAAAATCCTTGATTATTGAAATTACTTTCATTCCCTTTATTATCTAGTACTGCGACATGTTGTCCTTGTGTCCACATATTATCTTGTACAACCTCACTTTGGTTGGAGCTCCGTCTTCCCCAAACCTGTGACTCTAGGGGTTTTGGACATGCTGTATTATGCAAGTACGTGAGACAATCACGTTCCAATTTTTTCATTTTTGTTTCATTTTAATTGATTTACTTGATATTCAGAACTATTAAAAACGTGGCAGTGTTTGTCTTTACCATCCTGATAGGAAATGTCACATATAATCTGTTCATTTAAAATATTAACATCAGCTGTCAACACCTGGAGTTGTTTTGCATTATGCCTAATGACTAGCTCCATGTACTCACACCCTTGCTTGTCAAAGAGTACTAGGTGCTCATTAAAAAATGGAGAGTTGTATTTCATGCCATTAGGGTAATGCTACAACCTGAGTCCTTTTGGGACTCTGTTGGTTCAGATAGACTCAAGAAAATAGGCATTCTTTAATTGAATTTTTTTTTTAATTTTTAAAAGTTTATAATCTAGCTCACTTTGTTGCACAAACTATTAGCATTACGCTGTGTGTATGTATTAAAATTGTAATTATTAACCAGTCAGTCATTTAATTCCAGAACATCACCTGACCAAGGTTGATGCCACACTGGCTTATTCTGTATACATAAGGAATTCTGTTGCTGGTTATTAGCCATAAGATTTATTCTACCATTAATAACTTGGGAGCAAGTAAATTGTTGTCCTTATAAATTCACAGTACCTGCATTCATGCCATTATTTCCTCATTGTTGTGTTAATCCATTTAGCCCCTGGGTCAGTTGTTGTACTAAAAGCATGAGATTCCAAGCTGTCCTTTGTAGTTCATTACCTCCAACTTCTACCAACAGTGGTGAAGATGCCAAAGAAAAAACCTCTGTGGCCAAGAAGGACCAAACAAAAGAGAAGAAAAAACTCCAAAACGCAAATCCAAACCAGCAAAAATGAAAAACCAGTCATGACCACACCACAGAAGTGCTTCAAACACACAAAGAAAGTTGCACCATTATACTAAAATTACTATGTATTTATTTAAACAAAGTAAAGATGAGCCCTTTCATTTTACTTCTTGTAAAACGTCATCAGATAATAACATAATTAAAATGTCTGCTTAAATACATCACCAATCAAATGATCAGCATTTTCTTACCTAGATTTAAAGAGCCAGAGCATGCAAAAGAATCATACACATATCCCTATATATACATGTAAAATCATGGACTAAACACACAATTGAAAAGATGTGTATAATTCAGGAAATGTTTTTTAAAGTGTTTAAAAATCTGATCAAACTACCTCTAGAGTGATTTAAACTTCAGTAAGGGGGCTATTGACAAATATTCATTCAATCCTGGCCAGTTATTTGCATTCAAATATAGATGCCAGAAAAGTTCACATATTTCCACTAATACCGGCCAGGGACCTCCTCTTTCATTCATTTCTACCTTCTCCAATATTAAGAATTTAAAACAATGTCCCAAATTATTCTTCAAATGCTTAAACAGTGCGTTTGTACTGATTTCCTTCTTTATATCGTAAATATGCTGCCTGATACATTCTCAAATTCCATTTTTCCAACATAAAAATAATGAAATTCCTGACAAATAGCAGCACAGACCATTCCTTTAGGTTTGCAATTGTATTTACTTTTCATGTTAAATCTCTTTTTATGGCTACCACCAGAAATCTACAAATTTTTGACCATTTCCTCACCTAGTGTACCAATAATATTAGGTTTTCCTAAGATGCCCTAAGATATCAACAACCTTCCTGTGAGACCTTTTGTAGCAGTACAGGTCTCAAAGACATATCCACTAGATGTTTTCATGGACAGACTTAAAACCAGCATATTTACAATTCCCATGTTTGGTAATGGAATCTTCAGACTTTTTAATTAGGTTGGAGAACAGCTACTGGTAAGAAAATCTAGTATTTTTAACCATTGATGTTAAAGATCTATTTACAAGTATACCCAAGATCGAAGGGTTTGCAATTTTTGTATGAATGTCTTTCAAGATGCAATTTTTTACAAGGAAAAAATAAGGACCTTATGCAACTTATTTTGGGCAACAACTAGATCTGTTATGAAGGAGAGATATTTAAACAACACAGAGGTGTAGCAATGGAGGCGGCATCCTCCAGGCTCCATTTATGCAAACTTAGTTTTAACTGAAATTGAATTGGTTCAGCATACCAAACTACTACTAGGTGTCATAATTTATGTGACCTACACTCCTGAACAGGAGTAAAGGCTCAGGCCTGGGGTTTTATTAGGTTTATAAGTTGTGAAGAGATATTTGTCTTTAGATCTGAGATGTTTACTTGTTTTCCAATTAGACAATTACAAATATTGATAAATATATTTACATCTTTTGGATAATATATTTATATTATGGAATGCTCCTAAGGAAGCAGTGAACAAATTTATCGCCACTCTTAACACCACCACAAATTTCTTGAATTTTACACATCAATTTGATAAGAAAGACATTAGTTTTTGGACACCCTTATCTCTATTTTTCAGGAAGGGTTTAGCTCAAATATTCATAGAAACCCAAATTTAACAATGCTTATTTACATTTTTAACAGCTTTTACCCTTTAAGTGTAAAAGAAAACTTTTGATTAAAGGTTAATGCATTAGTCTTACACACATGATTTTGACCAAAGAAGTTCTTATTTGAAAAATTAATCTTCTTCTCCTTTCAGCAGCTCCTGTTAGGGGTCACCACAGTGGGTCATATGTCTGCAGAATGAGTGGCAGTAGAGTTTGATGGTGTCAAGTTGTCAGCCCAGCACCCAACCTTCCTCAGAAGGCACACAGATATGCACACACTCACACCTAGGTCCAACTTAGAATGTCCAATGCACCTGCAGCATGTCTTGGGAATGTGGGATGAAACTTGAGCACCTGGAGAAAAACCCACAGAAACACAAGGAGGACATACAGACTCAAAACAGAAGGCACCTCAGCCAAAAATCCAACCGGAGAACCTCTTGCTGTGAGGTGACGATCCTAACCACTGCACCACTGTGCCAAACTAAAGAAAATGCTTTTTGAGCGAAGTTATTCTAAGTAACTTATTCAGGACACAACCCACAATGTTTTGAGTAAATGAGGTACTCAAAATAATCTCCTTTTTGGCAGTAAGGATTTTTGCATGCATAACCACCAGGACCTCCCCACCCGTGAAAAGGAATTATAAAAGGGCTTTAGTTACTCAACACAATTCTGGTTCGGAAGTTATAAAAAAGTTGGTACTTAGGAACTATAGTATTTTAAGAATCAGCCCCACAATTCCCCAAATTTGGGTAAAAAAAAATAATTTTGTCTACAAAACATCCAAAAGTTTGAAATGGATGTGAGGAAAGTGACACATGGAAACATTTAACCAAGAAAGGTTAAAGGAACTAAGAAATTTGGGCATTTTAGTTCTTGTTCATATATGTATTTATTTATTTATTTGGCATTTGTTTACCCAGATAGTCTGACTGGGTGATAAGGTATCCATTTTCATTGGAGGTCTGGGAAGAAAAGCTCCAGATACATATGGCTAATAGAATGAAAAACTAGACAGACATAATAAAGTCATAACATTCAAGCACAAATATGAAAACAACATATTAGTTTGTCAGAACGAGAACTTAGACATAATAAAGTCATAATATTCAAGCACAAAATTTGAAAAAAAACTACACATTAGTTTGTCAGAATAAAAACTCAATAGATAAAATAAAGATATAGTGTTCAAGCATACATTATACGGAAAGCCTGATAATAGGAAGATGCAGAAATATTTACATAACCGAGGATAATCAATTATTAATATTCTAGAGATCATGAAATATGGTAACAGATTATATTGGTGAAGGCATAATATAGTATGAGTAGAGAAGTGTAGGGTGTGATAGAGGGGATAGTAGGAATAGATGTGGAGAAGGTATGAATGTAACCTCAGGGGAGTATGTGCAGAAGAAAGGAAGGTAGGACAAGTTAGTAGTGGTGATAGAAAGAGTAGAGGTAGAAAATGTTATGTGCTGTGTACTGTTTATTCACACAGTGCAGTTATTTTGAAATGTTTTTTACACTGATAAGAGGTGATGTCTTACAATACAGTGATTCCAATAGTATTATTGTGCCCAGGAGACTTATTTCACAGGGATCAGTTATTTCTGCTATTGGGCATAGATACAAGTGCTGGCATAAATTTGTGGCATATATATATATATATATATATATATATATATATATATATATATATATATATATATATATATATATATATATATATATATATATATATATATATGTGTGTGTGCTCATGCATACTTGCAAAAGCCTTCACTGGTATGTGTTAATATGGCAGAGACATTTTGCAGACCAAGTCCAGTTGTATTTGATGAGAATATTGCAAAGAATTGGAGAATATCTAAGTAAGAGTATGATATTTTTATACAAGCAGCTTCTTCTGACAAAGGTGCATGCACCAGGGCATTCATTTTGCTAAACCTAGCTGGGTCAGAGGCCTTTAAAAGAGACCATTCATTTGTGTATGCATCACCAGTATATGAAGGAAAAGGGGAAAGCCATCATATTGCTGTACAGGCTGAATCAAAGGAAGACCCTGAGTGTTTGAAACACAAATTCAGATAAATGTACAACTCCCAGACAAATGTTACATTAGAGAGGCATTTGTCTCCCACAAAAGATCAAAAGCCAGGAGAAACTTTTGCAGGTTATATACTGACCTGAGAAACAAAGCAACAATGTGTAGGTTTGGTGACTTAAAAGACGAGTTAATAAAGGACAGACTTGTGTGTGGTATTAATAGTGCTGCAGTAGGTTTGCTTCATGACCATGATTTAACACTGAGCAAAGCTATTGAGATTTGTCAAATCCATGAAGTTACAGAAAGGCACACAAGTATGCTTGCAAGTGATAAGAGCATGGTTTCAGCAAGCTCCAGAACAAATGTAGAGAGATTGCAACACGTGGCTAGCAGAACCAGGGCTAAGTGCATGGCAGCTGTAATCCCTGTGAGTGTGGCAGGTAAAACCCATAGTTTTCCAGCAAGTTGTAAGACTAGCTCAGTGAAAAGGACATGCTCAGTCCAGTAAAAGGGTGAGTTAGCAAAGCCCAAATCAAGCTTTATCGTTAACTGCCACAATTGTGGTGCCAATCCTGAGTCTAAAAGAGAAAAGTGCCTAGTTCAACCACTGCATTAATTTTGGCAAAGAAACAAGCCTGCCACCAAAGCTGATGTAGGTTAAAATGAAACAAAGCTTATTAAAATAACCAAAACTCTGGCTTGAAATGAACCTGGATAAGTGCTTTCAGTATAAACCTTTTTGAAATCCTTAATAGCCAGGCATAAAACACCCATTTAAGAGCATCAGAGAACCAATTGCAACTGATCAGGTAACTTCCAATCAAATACTTCAAAGTCACACACACACCCATTAGGGGAGTTGTTCATCTCATCTCCTTCCTTTTAAGCCTTTTCCTTTTAGTATAGGCTGTAAAGGGACTATACCAATTAGTCCCGGTTGCAAATCAGCTCACAAGTTCATGATCCATTTGACTTCTTCAATTTCAGTTTGATTAAATAAGTCACCACCTCATGGTGTTTCATAAACCTGAGACAAAGCCATGAATTTAAAGGAATGTTCTTTGTGTGGCATATGATTACGCCACATAGGCTTCCTGAATAATGTTGTATCAGTTCCCTTTTCTTCACCCAAAAATAATTTTACATCTAAAAATTAAATTTCCTTGTCCGATGTTTTTACATTAAATTTCAGACATGTAGTGTTTTTTGTTAGAGAGGCTTCAGATTCTTTCAGAGTGGATTCATCACCTTCCCACATCAAAAACGCATCATCCACAAGTCTACTGTAGAAAAGGATGTGCACATTCCATCTATTATTTACATCAGTGCTCCATTGTTTTTCACACTGTGCCAGTACAAGATTTGCATAACTATTGGCACAGGGGTGCCCATGGCCATCCCCGACTTTTGACAATAGTAGATGTCACCATGCAAAAAAACATTATTTTCAAGCACCAGCTCTAAGAGGTTACATACTAAGCCAACATCAGATAGAATATTGTGCATGCCAGCAAATTCACAAATGGCTTCTATTCCGTAATCATTCAGAATAGATGTAAACAAACTGTTTACATGTAAGGTGACCATCCTCAAACCTTTATAGGATCTTCTCTGTGTCATTTTTCCAAACAGCTGTTTCAAAAACTCTGCTGAATCTTTAATGACTGTATGTGCATGTATGTGTATATTTCTTTAGTTCTCCTTCTGCATATATGGACAATGGCTCAGTGTCCCATCCTCTCCCAGTTACTATGGGGCACCTAGATTGATCCAATGAGCTCTTATGAATTTTAGGCAATCCACTGATCATTGGTATTGTTGGGTACTCCACTTAAAAAAAATCATATAAATCCTAACTGATGGATCTGTTCATCAAGTTTTCATAAAGAATATCATGAATATTTATAATCAATTTATTGAGCTTTTTTATTTATTCTATGATAGGTGTCCTTGTCATTGAACATCTCCTCCATTTTTTCATCATAGCTAAGAGAATCCATGACAACAATTTCCCCTCCCTTATCTGCTGACTTGATTGTTATATCTTTCTCTCTCTGCAGTTCATTCAATGCTATCCATTCATTATGGCTTAGATTTTCTGAAACAGTGTGAAAAGAAATGGAGCACTGATGTAAATAATAGATGGAATGGACGCATCAGTTTCTACAGTAGATTTGAGGATGATGTGTTTTTGATGTGGGAAGGTGATGAAGCCCCACTGAAAGAATTTGAAGCCTATCTAACAAAAAACACTAAGTTTCTAAATTTGATGTAAAAACTTCAGACAAAGAAATTGAATGTTTAGATGTAAAATTATTTTTTTGGGTGAAGAAAAGGGAATTGATACAACATTATTCAAGAAGCCTATGTGGCATAATCATATGCTACACAAATCTAGTATGCACCCCAGACATATTTTTTGAAATATAGTCAACAACCAAGTTACTAGAATATCTAAGCAGTGTACTAAAGATGAGGATTATCTGGATGAACAAAAAAAGCTTATTTATAATTTTGGAAGAGAGGCTACAACAGGAAAGACATAGAAATTAACCCTGGAGATGCAGAAAGGACAGCCTTACTATTCAGCACAAACTAACATAGATACACAGAATTCCTTAGCCAGCAGGAAGACTAGTTTGAGGTGTTTACTTACACATACAACTGACAATTCTACTATTTGTCAAACTATCAGAAAATATTGGTCGATTTAACCTCAGACAGTAAAATCAGAGAAATAGTTGGAGACAAGCCATGCTTTTCATTCAGAAATAAAAAGAATCTAAAAAGATTTTTATGTTATAATAATGAAGCCAATACTAACTATGGAATGAGCATGAATATCCAGCAGCGCAGAAGAACAGGCACTTTTAGATGTGGTTTTTGCAAGGCATGCCCCTTCATCAATACTACCGATACATTTGTGCATCCTACTACAGGGAAGAATTTCTCTTACTATGGTTATGCAAACTGTACAAGTAAAACCATATATATATATATATATATATATATATATATATATATATATATATATATATATATATATAAAACCAACCTATTTGGTTTTGACAATTCTACTATTTGTCAAACTATCAGAAAATATTGGTTGATTTAACCTCAGACAGTAAAATCAGAGAAATAGTTGGAGACAAGCCAATAAAGCAAAACCAATAGGATGTTTAAAGAACACGTTCTCTGACATCAATCAGATATCAGAAACAAAGTAGAAATTAATGCTTTATATCACCACTTATGTGCTAATAAAGGACATTCTTTTAAATTCATGGCTTTGTCTTGAGTTTGTGAAACACCACGAGGTGGTGACTTATCTAATCAAACTGAAATTGAAGAAGCCACTTGGATCATGAATTGCGAGCTGATTTACCACCGGGACTAATTGGTATAGTCCCTTTAAAGCCTATACTAAAAGGAAAAGGCTTAAAAAGAAGGAGATGATATGAACAACTCCCCTAATGGGCGTGTGTGTGACTTTGAAGTATTTGTTTGGAAGTTACCTGATCAGTTGCAATTGGTTCTCTGATGCTCTTAAATGGGTGTTTTATGCCTGGCTATTAAGGATTTGAACAAGTTTATACCGAAAGTGCTTATCCAGGTTCACTTCTAGCCAGAGTTTTAGTTATTTTAATAAGCTTTGTTTCCTTCTAACCTACATCAGCTTTGGTGGCAATCTTGTTTCTTTGCCTGTTTTTTACCCTGATTGGTCTGCCTTTGGTGGTGCAACTTTCTTGTTTTTTTGTTGTACTACATTAATGTTGAATGACCGTTATTAAGTTATTAAGCATCAATCCTGATGTGTTTGTACATAATAAAGCTGCTTGAACAGAACCCACAGATGTTCATCTGTTTTATCCTGACCAGACAAGCGACAACTAGTATACAGTCCAGGGCGGAGTGATGGATATTATTTTTGCTATATCTGGTAGGAGTATTTATAGGTTGACTAAAGCCACAGAGGTTTAAATTGTTTGTTGGGTGGTGTAAGGTTAGTGCCTGCCAGTCAATGTTAACATCCCCTAGGGTAATGTATTAATTCAGTATTGTTTGAGATATCCTGGCTGGAATATTTTCTAGAATGGGAATGTTTTGCCCAGGAGGGATGTATAAAACAACTATGCAGATGCTCATAGATGAGTTAAGTTTTAGAAATGTTATAAGGATTTTGGCTGTACAGAATTTTGATATAGCATTTGAGTATGGGAAACCATCAAGCTGTTAGGGAAAATTTCCACTACCTTTTTATATGCCATGTCTACTCTGATAAAGCTGCAACCAGGGGGAAGAATTTCCTTATCTTTTATTTCTGGTATTAGCCAAGTCTCTGTAATAGTAAGGATGTTTGGGTTAGACTGGGTTAACCAGGCATGAAACAATTTGAGTTTATTGCACATGTTCCTGATATTAAGAGTGATAAGCTTTGCTTTTTTTTTTTGTCTGTGTAGTAAGAATGGGACCTGGGTTGGGGGTGAATGTTCTCGCACAGGTTTAAGGCATTGAAAGACTGTCTAGTTGTTTTAGGATTTTTAAGTAATTTGGGTATTTGTATTAGTTTTAGGTTGTAATGTTTAGTATTTAGGAGTTTAGGGTGAGAATAGAAGATGATCGGTATAGAGATCAGTGTTGGGGTTATTTGGGAGAAGCTTGTGGTGGAGGGATTGAGTGGTGTTGATGAGGTAATACTTGAGGTACGCTTTTGTAGTAGTGTTGCTGGAGGAGCTGTTACAGTAGAAAGGAGAAGGAAAATAAATGAGAGGCATAAGTAAAACAGCATGATTGGTAAAGAGTGAGATAGCTTAAATGGAAGTTGAGGGGGAATTAGGGCTGTTGGAAGCAAACCAGTTATAGGGGGTAGAGTATAAGTGAAAATACTGTGGGACAGTAGTGTAGAAAAGGGGACTGATGTTAAACTAATATGGGTGAGGTGTGGGAGGGGGATGTTGTGTAGTAGATTGATTGGAGTGTCATTGCAACTGGAGGGAGTTTGCAGGAGGTGGAGCTAAAGGAAGAATAAGTTTATAAAAGAAGAGTGATAGGTTGTCCTATAATCTTCTTGGGAATGTAAGGAATAGAGAAAACAATGACAAAAGTGTAGGTAAACTTGTAGGTGTAGGGCTTTGTGACAGAAATCATGCAGTATATGGGTGTGATGTAATGACCGCAGGCTATGAAACAATAACACAAGTCTCAGTAAATTTGTAGGTGTAGGGCTTTGTGACAGAAATCATGCAGTATATGGGTCTGATGTAATGACCGCAGGCTATGAAACAATAACACGTCTCAGTAAATTTGTAGGTGTAGGGCTTTGTGACAGAGCTCTGGCAATATTGAGGTCTGATGTAGTGACTGCAGGCTATGAAGCAATGACAAAAGTCTCAGTAAACATGTTGGTGTAGGGCTTTGTGACAGAGCTCATGCAATATCCGGGTCATATATAGTGACCACAGGCTATTAGGCACTGACAAAAGTCTCAGTAAACATGTTGGTGTAGGGCTTTGTGACAGAGCTCCAGCAATACTCGGGTCAGGTGTAGTGATCTCTGGCTCTGCTCTATGAAGAAAGATAGTGACTGAGTGTAAAAAAAAATACATATTCTTGAGGGGGAATACATTAGGGTAGGACAGGATTAGGCTGTTTTAGTTTAATTGCAAGAAAAATTGTTTGACTAAAGGTGTTGTATATTTAGCAAACTGTTCCACCTCCCCAAGTTTTTACTTTGGGAAAGGAATTTTAAAAAGCGTATGTATTAACACATTTATGATATTTCTGCAAAGTGTGTCAACAATACCCTTTTCAAACATAGTTAGACATGTGTGGGATTTGATAAATTCAGGTTCTGTATCATAGAAAAAAAATGAATAAATGCCCCAGTGGTGGTGACTGAGAGATGAGGCTGGAATGTAGGGAACTCTTTTGGCAACTTAAACTGAATGCCATGGTTCCACCAGGTCTGAATGAGAATGTTTCAGTTATACCAGTCTTGAAATTAAGAGCAGTACAATTGTCACCAGGATATAAAATATGAGATTTAAGGGTAAGTAAAATCATTTTAAAATAATGAGATCATTACTGTGGTACTTTCTATCAGTATTATTATGTTTTATTAAGCTAATAATTATTCTTAGGCTAATATTTTAAGGTCATTGTGGAATTATTATATTTATTTTTATAATATGTTGTATGAGTATTTATTTGGTGTTTTAATTGAATACTTAGGTTACACAATAGGAAGGATGCACTTTTGCTTTAAATGATTTGGGCTTAAAAGAGTTTAGTTACATAATTACACAATAGGAAGGATGTACTTTTGCTTTAAATGATTTTGGCTTAAAAGAGTTTAGTTACATAGTTGGTTAAGAGCCACAGTGGTGCCGCGGTTAGTGTTGTCGCCTCATAGCAAGAGGTTCTCCAGTTTGATTCTTGGCTGGAGCACCTTCTGTATGGAGTCTGCATGTCCTCCCTGCTGTTGAGTGATGTTAAAGACATGCAGGTAGGTGCGAGTGTGAATGTGTGTGCCTTCTTTGAAGGCTGGGCATCAGGCTGGCAACTCAGCACTGTAAATGTCCACTGCCAATCATTAGCAGATCAGAGTTCTGCTATGACGACCCCCTAACTGGGAAAAGCTGAAAACATTACTAGTTACATAATTGGTTAAATCACATATTTTAAGGGGATTGTGACTGCCTCATTTTGTTCTGATGAAGTTTTGTACTTCACAAAACAAAAATGCTTAACCATTTATTATTACAATATTTGATTTTATTTTTGGTGTTGTTTGCAACTTTGAATGGTTCACATAAGCACACTTTAACCCTTTTTTAGTGTCTTTCAACTGTGTTTGCCTACCTTTCTTCACTGGTTAATAAAATTATACATATAGGCAATTTAAATCAGCCAGCAAGTTTTCTGGCTTTTGAAAAGTTGGAGAACTACGAAGACAGAAGAGCATGCCAACTTCACACATAGAATGAGTGGAGATCAGGAATGAACTTGAGACCCTGGAGTTGTAAGGTAGAGATTGTAATCACCAAGTCAACATAATGCCCATTTCATGATCTCTATATTACATGACTTCAGTCATTTGACTGATTGACATGTTTTTTGAATGCTGACAGGGTATGGCTTTGTGAATGGTGATAGCTGTACAGTGAGGATCGGGAAATGTACCCTTTTCCTCACTGTAGTGTGATCTCAAAGTTGGTATGTATAATTTGTAGGGGGTATGGGGGGGACACATGGGGATGCAGGGTGTAGATTATTATTATTATTTTTTTGATGTTTGAGTTTTTGGAAACTCGATCATATGGTCTAGTTGATATTTTTTTGAGTATCCGAAAAGTTGATCATCTGACATATACCCATATATACATATACATATACTGATATACATGGAGTGTGATAAAACAGCATGCCTGAAGATGAGGGCTAGAAAGCATCTGTAAGGTGGTGAACTATTATGTATTCCATCTTCTAGCTTAATTCTAATTTAGCTCTTATATTCATTGAAATTATTTTTGGAATTTAAGCTAATTTACTTTGTCAGTGATGAACTGTACCTACCTGAAAACTCAAAACTGTCTATTCCTAAATGAAAGTTCAGTATTGTGTTTTGTCTACTACTGTTACTGCCAATGACAATGCAAATTTCTGCACTTCTATATTCTGTTGTATGTTTAGTTGAATTTTCTGGCTTCTCTGACCTAGGATGTGACTGAAAAAAAGTCATTGGATTTGTTAGTCTGCCTAGCTAATAAACATTAAACAAATAAATAAACATATGTCTAGGGAATGAGGGGATTGGTGGGGGGGGGGGGGGCTTCCTCAATGAAAACACATGCAATTGAGATTTTAGATAAATTTGAAGATTTTATTGTTGGTGCAGTTTCAGGTTTGATCAATCTTTGATTCAAGCGATCAAGCGATGTACTTTGTCTTTAGTAATTTTTATAATCATATTACTTTTTTTTATACATTTTTTTGTATAGCTTTTCTGCTAATGTCTTCAGTATACATTAACATAAACCACAGGCTTACACCTAAAAGATACATGTCCTGTGCTCTGTTTAATATGTGTGTATACTATATCTCCTTAACCTGATTACCTCTCACATTACATTTTTGGCCCCCTGAAGTTTTCTTGTAGTGCTTGGCTCACAACTATGGATGTGTGTGTTTCTTTACCACTCTAGAAGTGCACTGACATAGAAGGAGCGCACAATCAGTAGTGAATATACACACTAAACGGCACGAGCCTGTATACCTATCACCTTCCTTACTGTTGCTAAACCCTCTCTTTTAATAATTCTCTGCTTGCTTATTTTTCATTTATAAAGTTCCATGCTGTAATCAGTATGGATTTGCATTTCACTCTGACTCATTCCTTTTGTATTAAATACATGCTGTTTATTCTGCCAAACCGTATCCATTAAAATCTTAAACACACATTGCTGAGTGTAAAATAACTGTAGTTAAAATAATTGACAAGCTTGGATCAGAAGTAAATTATGAAAATCCACTTCATGGCATGTGGTCTAAATGAAATTTAATCAGGCCTTAGACAGGAAAGCAGTCAACATTTCACACAAATGTCATATATTGCTGCTTCATGCTTATTTTGGCAAACTGATGACATTTAGAGCAAAATCTTAGCCCAGAAGTGTTAAGCTAAACTGTAATGTGAACCTATGGGGTTATGACTCTGCTGCAAAGGTCAGGGGGTCAAGATCATGCTTATTCATGCTTTAGTCTGCAAGCATGTTAAAATTAAGATCTCATGCTGTGCAGATGTGTGTGTTTTGTACGTGCAGAAAAAAAGACGCCAAAGAAGAAAGTGTGCCACAACTAAGGAATGACTAGCCTACAGTTATCAATAAAGCCCTTAAGACCTTCAAACTGTGCAAACTTTTTCCTCTCTTGGATCAACAAAGTCACATTTGCTGTGAATATCATCTATTTGTTACAGATTTGTTGATTAACTCTTGCAGGAAAAGTCTAGTAACTAAACTTAGCTCACATTTTCATCAGGAGGAAGGAGATGTTATAGAAGAAGGGTGCAACAAAACAAAGTAGAAATGCAGAAGAACCACAAGTAGCCAAACTGTTTATTCTGCAAGTTAAACTTTGACAGTAAAAACTGCTTCCTCTGGTACAAAGATACATGGTATCATGGTTCTGGTGCAGTTCTGCTTTGTTTTATTATTTTATTTATTTGAAGTTGAACCAGATTTACTGTCCAGATGTCCCTGTTTCTTCTTCTTCTGTAGCAGAACCGTACTGCAGAATGACATGACAAAACTGATGTGAATACAAAAGAAAAGCATATATACTATCATTAGCACAGGTGGTCAGTCAGGCTTTTTTTTCTGTTTTAAAGTCCTCCCTTATATTTTGGACAATGTTGTTTGCAGCTCGGTAAACTGTGAGTTGCTTTTATGGGACTCTGTAAAAAAGATGG
Organism: Protopterus annectens; assembly: GCF_019279795.1. NCBI lineage: Eukaryota > Metazoa > Chordata > Ceratodontiformes > Protopteridae > Protopterus > Protopterus annectens. Next base: position 410,380,765 of record NC_056740.1, on the reverse strand, counting down.
AAAAAAGAACAAGTAAATAAAAAAGGACAGTGATTTGTTAGTAAATAAGCTTATACTAGACAATGAAGCATGCATAAATGTATGCAGAAACAGTCAAGAGAGAACAAAAGCAAAAAGTACAACCTACAAAATAAAGTAATACAAATTTAAAACGACTGTGTGTGCTGATCAAATGAAATAAAAATATACATACATACATATATATATATATATATATATATATATATATATATGCATATATGTTTCATTTTTTAACAAACATGATAGAACAAGCTCTCAGAAGAAATGCCAGCAGATACGTAAGGCAGGTTCACACTTGTTCCTATGGAAGATAAATACAGAAATGGGAAAAGACAAATGTATGTAAGTAAAAAGATTTGAGAATAATAAAAGAACTGCACCTACAAATTTTAAGTGGAAATGAACCAGAGGAAGGTCTGAGAGTCCCAACAGAACACTAATATCACAATATGATAAATATATCTTATATACAATGCATCCCTTGTTATACCGACTATAGTTGTGAAGGCTGTTTAAAAAGGCAGAAAAGAAAAGACTGTGTGCATGTAAATGTGCTACATGCTTTGTGTGTGTGTGTGTGTGTGTGTGTGTGTGTGTGTGTGTGTGTGTGTGTGTGTGTGTGTGTGTGTGGAATTATGTGTGTGTGTGGAATTATGTGTGTGTGTGTGTGTGTGTGTGTGTGTGTGTGTGTGTGTGTGTGTATGTGTCTGTATCTGCATGGATGTTTGTGTGTGGGGGATGGATATAGGGATGGGGTATGGGTGTAAATGTGTGTCTGTGTGTGTGTGTGTGTGTGTGTGTGTGTGTGTGTGTGTGTGTGTGTACTGTGTACATATATACAACTTATACAGAAATAATTGAAGGTAATTGGAAGCATTGCATTACATTGAGTTAAGTACCTTCATTATTGTTGTGGAAAAGAATCAACAGCAAACAGAGGTTCCCCACAAAGAACTGGAGTATCTATGTGCTTCGGCAGGATCTCACCTTTTGCAGTATGTATACACCCACTGACTACACACAGAGAAAAAAAAATGAAAAGAAAAGTGTATCTGAGATTCAGAGAGACTTACTGAAGTGGGGAAGCCTTACGGACATTTATCCTCTTATGGTAAGCCTTTCTGATTTTTAGACTGCCCCAGCATAGAGGTTTCTTGCTAGTGGTGGTCTTTTTGTGAAGGGTGGTCTTACTGGTACAGCTGCATGATAATAGGGCAATCCAGGACAGTGACTAATGCTAATTAGTCATGTACTCTCCTCCAGAAATACCAATGGCTCTGAATTTACTTTGCTGAGTGACTGTGTAAAATTTCACAGCTGGAGAAATTGTGAACATTATTAAAAGACAGAGGTCACGTATTCTGTCCTGTGGAAGCGATTATGGGGCAGGTACATTTAGTGAAGATGTGGGGGTGAAGGTTGCATATGTGTGGATATATGTGTCTGTGTATGTGTGTGTGTCTGTAAAGCTGCATGAATGTGTTCATGTATATATGAGTGTGCGTGTGTGTGTGTGTGTGTGTGAGTTTGTGTGTGCATTTGTTGTATGCGTTTGGGGGTGGAGTGATAGAATAGGTGAGTATTTCCATGAGTGTAGTCTACTTAGATTGGCGGGGGACTTGTTCATTGATGGGTAGGTGTGTGTGTGTGTGTGTGTGTGTGTGTATGCCTGAAATGTGGTTATGTACCTTTGCTAATATGATGCATGGCCTGCTAACGAGAGCACTTCTGTCGTCACGTCTAACAGCTCTAGTGGTAACTAGAGACATGGTAAGGATATGATAATGAGGTCTTTCTCACTGTGGCCATAGCTGTCTCTTAATCAGTGCTGTAACCAATCTCACTGCTGCTGTGGGCCATTTCCTGAACTCCAAAAAATGTATGTATATAGATACATTTTCAAATGTTCGCGGATACAAATGAAACCGGCAAAGAGGAAAGCAATACATCTGGTGTGTCACAGCTTCTGTGGCACACCCCCTGTATTGCTAAAGCACCGTATGGCACTTCTGCATCCTACAGAAGCAGGAAATGTGTGCAAATGCACACACATACCCTTCAGTCATACAGATTCTCACAGAATGCCAGATTTTAGCCACATATATTTGGTCCACTCTCCATAAAAGAATAGTTTTCTGGCAAATTAGTGTAAAATCCTTAAAGGCCAAAGTTGGAAAATAATGAGAGACATTTGAGTCTTAGACATTATACCCTTCAGAAAATTTATGCCAATGCAAAGCTTGTTATTCTATCAACTTTCTAAGTTGGCAAGAGCAATACTTAAAAAAAATTGTCCCTATGTTTGGGCCTTTGTCCCACTTTTATTTATGGCTATGTCCAGATTTCTTGTTCTAAGAGGTTGAGAGTTATGCACACATAGTAGGGGATAAATCCCCCAAATGTAAATAAGTACAAGCACAATCCCAAAAACAAGAACGTCTTTAGAGAACATGTCAAGCATCAGCATGAAACATGCACAGAATCCTGAAAGCCCAGTCATTGCCATTATGTCACAAATACAGTCTCAAGTAGTTGTCAGAACACCACAATACACACCCATATAACCTAAAACAATACTAATCTTCTTCTTCTTCTTCTTTCGGCTGCTCCCTTCAGGGGTCACCACAGCCGATCAACTGTTTCCATTTCTTCCTGTCCGGTGCATCTTGCTCCGTCACACCAACCTAAAACAATAATAATAATAATAATATATCCTTGTTTTTAATGCCCTAAGGAAAGTGGGTATGTACATCACAGCTTAAAACTCCCATAGGAGCTAAATGAAAATAGACAGATAACATTTTGAAGTGAGCGTAGTGTAGGGGTTAGAGTTGCAGCTTTATACACAGGCTTTCATGGTTCAAGTCCCAAAAAAGGTAAATTATGTTCTCATGTGAAAGTAGTGGTAAAATTAGTTTAGTAAACCTAAATTCTGTAGCAACTATTTTTTGTCAACCAGGGTAGTGTAGCAGTTCCAAAAGTGAGATGTCGGTGTAGAAAAGATATGAAACCCCTATATAAACACACGTGCCCCATACAGTATAGTCACACAAGAATATACTGTAATTAAAGCAAATATGGGGATGTCATGGAAGGTAAATGTAAAATTGTAATGTGTACGTACGTATTTATATGTTATACAATGATTTGCCATTAATATACAAAAATGAGTATGCTAATTGGTCAGTCCAAACACTGTGCCCATTGTAAATTCAAGTGTCTACTAATGGAAACAGGTTTGGTTGCCTGGACATTTTCCATTTGTATATCTCTTGTTTCTTCTTTTTTCTTGTTTGCAGAGATAGCAACAGAGAAATGAAGATTCCCGTTGCTTTTTTTAACATATCTCACTATGTGTTATGAGTTGAAGAACTCGTAGAACATAGCGAGATATCATAAAAAAAGCAATGGAGATCATTCTTTCAACAGAGAAAGGAATATCTCTGTTGCTTTTTTAATATATCTCACTATGTTATACGAGTTCTTCAACTCGTATAACATACAGAGATATGTTAAAAAAGCAATGGTGATCTCCCCATCTCTGTTGCCACCTCTGCACAGCACTGATGTACTGCGTGAGTGTGGGAACACATCCCTTATTCATGTGTAGTACATCAGAAATGCCCCAGGAGACTGGAGAACCACAGAAGGGCAGCACGGAGGCATGATACAATGACATTATATAAGAAAGGTAAGTATTGTATTTCTTAAGTAATGTCATTGTATAAAAGCAATAACCCATGGCTGGATGTGAGCAATGCTGGATTTACCCATAGTTGGCATTGCTTGGTCACTCGGTCTTCGCCCTCATGTCCAAACCACACCAACTGTGGATAAATCCAGCATTACCCACATCCAGCCTTGGGTTATTGCTTAAATATAACATTGTAAGTATAATATGCATAAATGTGCCTTAATCAGTCTATATCCATCCGACCTTGTTCTACCCAGCAACAAAATAGGCACTCCTGCCAAGTCTCAAATTCGGGATGCTACCCTCTACACTTCCAGCACCATACCACTACACCATCTGAGCAGTGAGAAATAGCAGTACTTTAACAAACGTATCCTACATTCAGGTCATTTAGCATTAAAAAAAAAAAAAAAAAAACAGCGTCCCAAGTGTTGGGCCCATGACAATGAACACTATAGTCAGAGGAATATACCACCACACCAGCTGAGCTGTAGAAATTAATGTTGCTTTTCCAAACATATCATGCAATAGAGGCATACAACATTAGGGAGGAAGCTTTGTGGAACCTTTCGTGTGTTGTATATAGACATGCACACATATATATATATATATATATATATATATATATCTGATGAAACATATATATATGAAAACGTACAGTCATAATATAAATATACAAATATAAAAATATAAGGGAAGGATAATACATATATATATATATATATATATATATATATATATATATATATATATATATATGTATGTATATAACATGCAGTGCAGATATATCTCAAAACCATCCCTCTCAACCTGTTAGTGAAAGGAACCTGTACAAAGACTGTAAAAGGGGGTGGACTGGGCCACATACACGGACATATTTCAAAAATTGTATTACAAATGAAGATGTGTTACAGCAACAGTGTGTGTTTCAGTGGACAATTACTGAAGGATATGATGAGGTAAACTAAAATGTCATGTCATTTATTTACTGACATACATCCTTGGATCATCACCATGATTTACTAGACAAATAGAAATAAATTGTGGAACTGAACAAAAGTATGGTCCAAACATCCGGGCATCCTATGAAAAATCTGGCAATGCAGAGGTATACTCAGAACCCCTCAGTGCAATGAATGTGGATCAAGCCTGACAAAGTGGGGGGACAAAGGCCTGAAAATAGGGATTCCAAAATATGTCAGTAGATAAGCTGAGAACATTCATGTAGCAACAGTGTATGTCCTAACATATATCAACTGAAATATTACAATTCCAGGATCAACTGCTTCTCATTATTTACTGACCTCAGTCCCCACATCATCCCATCGATGTGCCATGCATACATAACAGTTATGGTGACCAGACCAAAGATACTAGCCACACAACTGGACATCCTATGAATATGTGGACATAACACAACATTAGGAAAACTACACTGAGCTACCGAGCAATGTCCAGACTACAATCAGACTGACATAGCACCACCCAGGTCCAGCTCTGGGGCTGTACACATGCATTATCAAATCTAACAGGCACTACAGGGATGTAACACTAGTGGAAAACAGACACTGGTGTGCAAGTTCGCACCCCCAAACAAGTGCACCACAGTCACAGCAACATACCAGTAAGCAAACTGAACACGACAGCATAATACTGTGAGAGCAACCACATACCGTTTGCCACTCACACATTACCCCTGCATATACTGCTCCATTTCACAGTGTACTGGGAATCCAGAGGTGTTACACAACATTTCACAGTCAGCCCCTACAGGCATATGGACCTGATAGACCACCAGCAGCTGTAGCAGCATGCAGAGTCAGATAGGTAAAGGATGTATGGGACTCACAGCTGCTACTCTCCCTATCCAGCCCAACAAACATAGGAACACAACACTGCTACACAATCTTGGCAGTCTCTTCACAATGGCCAGACAGATATAACTGTCATATGTCCAGATTTCCACAGAATTACCAGGGTGTGGACCCACAACCTGGCCACCACTGCATACTATGACCAGAAATCTGCCAGGTCATTGGCATGATAACGGGAGTGCAGTTGGTAATTACTGATATACCATACCTCTGCACATCATAGTGCAAGACATGTGGACAATACATGGCATACTTGTAGAACAGGGGGCTGGAAAAAGGGACATATCACACATAATGGTGTTACAAACTGAAACAGTCACTGCTGTTATATGTATTGTAACATCACATCCCTGAAGGATATGATGTCTGGAACACCAGTGGATTACAACACTTACTGACTACAATCCTGACATTATCCTACCAACACCACAAAAATAGATGTTGTTTGAGGAACAGACCAAGCATAATAGGCAAACATCTGGCCAGTCTGTGGACAACATGCCAGTTGAAAGATATGTCAGAGGCATATCACTGTCAGATGTCAAGTCACCCAGTAAATGCATGTCCAAACAAACCCTGTCAATGTAGCAACCCTCCATGTGTATAACAGCAGTAATGACATTCAATCTGTACAAAATTCAGGAGCCTTGTCCACTGTGCTGTTAGGCTGTCTCCAGATGTCCTGTCCTGTAAGGTATTCCCACCTCTATCTGTGAAGCTGTAGCCCCTACACCTCCATAATGTCCCCTGTACAGACAAGGGAAATGGGCAAGGCCCACATGAAGGGCACCCCAACATGTTGGAACTAGCAGCTGTGTCCAGGCCCACAACACAATACTATTTGGGCACCTACATAGCTTTATGGCCTCAACAATACCTGACAGGACTACATCAACCTCCCCAAGGTAGACCAAATGCCTGTGGTGGACAGCAGCACTACACAAACCACAGACTTGGTCCCTATATTGGCCATACAGGGCAAATCAGGAGCATGCACCAACTTGACATCAAGTCAGCCTTTATCTGATCAAGCATACAAGGTCACAGGTGGAGTACTGTAAGGCTAACTATGAGTGCATATGGGACACATCCACCAAGGCCAGTCACAAGCCCATCTTCACATATGTCTGCAATCTCTGAGGCAACAAACCAACCCACCCTGTAATGGTAACTAATCAGTCCACATACACACATAACATAGCTATAGGCAACCTGCTGCAGATAGGTTTAGGGTAAACATCACCCCCCTGGCTCAACAGCACTATAGCTGGATATGCACAGCACCCACACCCCTCTTCTCATTACCAGTGAGCAGGTACATCATGCCTACTGAAAGGTAACAAATGTTTGTATCCATGGCACCTGATAATATCCCTGTCTGCATCCTATATGAATTCAGGCATGTGGTCCCAGCTCCATTACACACTGTAGTCACATTAAGCCTTGGCATGGAAGATGGCCAATGTCATCCCTTAACACAGACATGAATCAGGAGTACAGGAGTAGGAATTAACTAGCCGTCATTGGGAGGAATATGATACTTCAGGGCCAGCAGTGCAATGCAAGTACATACAGTGCTGATATAGTACAGGGGTATGGTGTGGATGTGAGTGGCGTCTACTGCTAGTCAATGTAGCTGTGCAGGGTCTGTACATACTGTCACCAAATGTATGAGGTCATGTGATGTCTCACTTTTCATGCCTTCCAGGTGCAATGTCGCATCAGCAAAGGTCAACATTTTCAGAGGCTGAAACAAATATAGTCATAGAAGCCATACTACAGAACCATGCCATAATGTTTGGCTCAAGCCAGCAACATCTGCAGGAGAGGACTGGCCTGTGGGACGATCTCGTCCACAGGATAAACAATGTTGGCCTACACGCATGTACATACGAGCATGTCCGGTATTGTAAAAGTGACCTCATACGCCATGCCAGGAAAAGGACTGCTGCAGTGGCCATGGACTGCACAGCCACAGGTGTGGCCCTGACCTTGCAGCCCCACTGACACCCACTGGGGAGCTCCTCGGGTACCTTGGGGCAACCATCCCAGGTGTCTATATCACATTGTCGAATACTAACAATGTCAAATGGCTAAAATGTTGAATGTGACGTTCATCGAAACTACAGTCCAACTCCAAGATCGCACTTCAGTGAGGAAAGGGCAACTTTTCTGATCCTCACTGTACAGTGATCCCACAAGAACAGTTTTGATGAATGGCACTTTCAACATTAAAGCCGTTCGACATTATCATAATTCGACAATGTGATAGGAACCCCATCCCGGTACAACATCAGAGTACAAACCCCCCCCCCGTATACTGGAGGTGGGTGTCACCCAGACAATGGACGAGGAGTGTGCAGGTAAGGCCCAAGTGTAGATTACTAGACTAGTTCAGCAGACATACTGGTAATTATAGAGTGTCAGGTCAGATTGGAGTTGTGGATGGGGTGTTTTAATGTACAGATGTGCACATCTATGATGGACAGCAAATTGTGTAGTATAGGGGGTTGTACTGTAAATGTGCACACATGCTTCATCCATCCTGTACCAATGCCACATCTGGGTCTGCTGACAATACTTCCCTCCCTCAACTACCTAGGTCACTCTGGTCTGCATGTGGAACAGTGGCTTGCAGCTGGTGAGTATGCAATTGTTCTTTTGTGGTTTGCCAATACCCCAGGCATGTGAAGGTCATGCAATGTACCATGCACACAACTGTCACTCATAGCCATATTGCTTTATGTGCATGTTCACTTGTGTTGGGGTTAACTGCATTGCATCACAGTTGTCACCACAGGGGCCTATCAGATGAAAATGTAACACCCCTGTAGCATACCTCATGCCCTGTCAGTGCAAAACTCTGGACAGCGACCAACAAAATGGGTGGACAAATGGCCTAAGGTAGGGACATGTGTGAGCATTACTGTCATATAGTGGATATAAACAGGGTACACACCCCTGTTAAGATGCCAGGTGTTTGTGATATAGATGCAACTTGAGATCACAATATGTCAGTCCACATCTTTCCCAAACTGTAGTGTGACCTATGACATGAACAATTCACATGTAAAACCAACCAATCTGTTGGCCACCAAATATGGAGTATACAAATCTGACAATAAGCTGGATGCATATGTGTGCACACCCTTCAAATAATATGTTATTGCAACAGCTTGTGATTTACTGACAGCATACAGTCTGCTTGGGTACACACCTACCATCGAGTAAAGACACCCTAAGTAACACCAAATGACAGTCTGCAATCCAAGTGGGATAATAATGACATGTGCTCAGTTGCCTTTAACAGCAAAAGCCATGGCTTGCAGACAGCTTACAAAGCAGCAAAGGGATCTCATATTTGAAAGGTATCAGTCAAGAGTAGGGTAGAACAACATCAAAACAGTATCGCATATACCATGGAACACAGTGGAGACAGTTGTCAAAAGGTGTATTGAATATGGGACAACAGCGCTGTTGAAAAGAACCTGACTTCCCTCCAAAAATGATGACAACACATGTCAAGACCTGGTCAGGGAGGTTGCCAGGGGACATACACAGAGGGTGTTGCAGGAATCTCTTGGTACAACTGGTTTTGTGTACTACCTGTGAGAACACTCTCCCGTATTCTGCATATGTCTGGCCTATGGGGTAGGGTCAGAAGATGGAAGCATTTCCCCACACAAAAAACAAGCAGAGGTGGATACAAATTGCATTACACCACATCACTTCTCCCAAAGGCAGTTGTGGAAATGTGTTATGGTGTAATAAGACTATGGCTCAACCTCACTGCCACAATACCAAAAGGTATATGTGACAAGCAACACCTCTCATAACCTGAAGACCAATATCCCCATGGTGAATCACACAGATGGATGTGACCTGCTGTGGGGATGCATTCCAAAGCCAAAACAGAGCCTGTAGTCATGGTGGTGGGAATTCTGAACATTTCCAAATAACACCCACGTCTGCCCAAAATCCATCAGGCATCTGCAAGATCACTGAGGATGGGGAGGTGTGTCAGCCTTCAACATGACAAAGAACTGGACCTTACATCCAAAGCTACCTAAGAATGGCTCCAACTGAACACATGCATGGTTATGGATCAGCCCAGCCAGAGCCTAGACCTTCACTAGATAGAAAAGCCCCAGTGTGACCTGACGAGGGCTGTGCACATGAGCTGCCCTTGCAATCTGACAGAGTTGGGTGACCTTTGCATGGAAGAGTGGCCAAATAATGCAAAGTCAGGATGTGCCATGCTGATAGACACCTTCACAAGAAGAGTGAATGCTGTAAGCCACTTACAAGGTGCTTCAACAATGTATCATTGTAAGGGTGTGCACACTTATGCAATCACCATATTGTGCATATTGCAGTCATTACATTTTACATGTAACACGTGTTTGTGTATCGATTGGCTTGCACAGGTCATATGTCACATGAAAGGTGGGTAACATATTTGGATGCATTATTGCGGTCTCATCTTGTATATTACAAGAACATGGCATGTTAATGGGGTTGTGTACACTTATCATATCCAATGTAAGCTTAGAAGGTTGATGGTGTAACAGGAACTGTGTGACCATACATTCACTGCTGGTTTGGAGGTCTGACACTCATATGTATGCCATTAATCAGTGATATCACTTCTCATATCCTTCCACTTATATATCAGAGAAACACAGGGGCTATGAGAAATAGAGCAAACATATGAGCCAGACTTCTACACATCCTGTGAGGATATGTACAGTTGTGAGGTATGTGCTGTAGTACTTGCCACTGTGCTATACAGGTGAACATCAATGATGTGTACATGGCTGCAGTCTGTGCTGGGGAACAGCCACCACATGTTAACAGTAATCAAGTATCCCAGAGCTCAATATTGTCAGTTACATGTAGTAAAACTGGCTGCAATGCATGATGTTGAGGGCCGTGTGTCATGCTTGTCACCATGTGGGTAATGTGTGGTCTGTATAACAGATTTGTACCACCTCACCTTTAAGTGTGCATGTATGTGCATGTGTGCGTGTGTGCATGTGTGCATGTTTGTGTGTGTATGTGTGTGTGTGTGTGTGTGCCAACCAACATCAAAGTCCAGGTATTAATGTACATATGTTGTCTTCCTCTTACAGGTGGCGATGGGATTTGGGTTCTCCCCCTTTTGGAAAATGATGTCATTATCTCTGCAGACTCTGACAATGATGATAGAAATTGTGAGGTACAGGTGCAGTTGTCAGGGGCTGAATCTATGCCATTAGTTGGCATCCCACTCTTGTGCACACCATCACTGCACATGGTGACAATGCCCACACATCTAGCCTTGGGCGGCACAGTGGTGCAGCGGTTAACATTGTCGCCTCACAGCAAGAGGTTCACCGGTTCGATTCTCAGCTGGGATGCCTTCTGTGTGGAGTTTGCATGTTCTCCCTGTGTTAGCATGGGTTTCCTCCGGGTACTCCAGTTTCCTCCCACATTCCAAAGACATGCATCTGGAGCATTTCTCCCTGGGCCTCCGCTGAAAACAGGATCTGTGGAACCTAGTCGGACTTTCCCGGTCAACAAATGATAAATAAATAAAACTAAATAAATAAATAAATAAAATAAAATAAACATACCCTGTCACCAGTGCCACAGATGATGGATAGTTGGCAAGTGGTGGCATTGAACAGACTAGTGTGGTGACTATGGCAAGTGTGAGTGTAGACACTGGCCATAGCCAGAGTGCAGGCAAGGTCCCACACAGGTGGATGAACAGGGGTGCTTGTAGGAGGAATGCTGCTCATCGGGCCACTGTTGCAAGTGCCACAAAAGGAGTCACCAGATGCATATTCCAGGCTGTCATGGATGCACAGACACATAGTGAATGCCACAACACACAAATACTCAGAGTGGTGGATGCAACTTTCCCTGATGTACATGTTGACATACATGACCTTGTTGGATCCACACATCAAAATACTGAGGTTATTAATAGACGCTGGGGTGAAACCTTGGCAATCCATGACCATGGCATGTCTGTGTTAGAACATGTGGTGGGATGTGGGCATCAGCCACATGGATGTAGGTCATCACCAACAACAGCTGAGAGTGTATGGGGCCATGCACCTTCCCACTCCCTTAGTGACAGTGACAACAGCACTACCGAAGGGGGGTTGCCATCCACATCACACCGGAGCAGGCCATGGCCACAAGGTCCCTGTCCAGTCCTGTCAGGGCCACAGAGCCAGTGGACAGCTGTCACCATCAGGAAGGAATACTGCATCTAACCTTGGGCCTGGTAGTGGCAGTGATACCCCTGGCAGGACCAGTTCCCATGTTTGTGTCTGGAGATGGTGACCTGGACACCCTGCCATGTATGGTCCACAGCTGTCCAATGTACCCCTGTGTAGGGCTGCTACATGGCATGACTGTGTGCATACATACACACACATATATCTGTATCACAGGCAGGTTCATAGGTTCATAGGTTCATACTAGGCTATCTGCCCTAGGGCATTTATAAGCTTAGCCAGTGTGTGTTTGGCTTTCGCCACCCATTTTAAATTAATTTTGCTATGCCCTTTTTTGAGGTTAGTATACTGTGCCTCTGTCTAACAGTGACACAGAAGTGATACCCGGGGTAAACCTACGATCTCCCATCCACTTGTTAAGATTCCTCTTGAAGAGAGTCAATGAAGGACTCTGCCTAAACTGGACTGGGATTTTATTCCAGAGTGAAGGGAGCCTTTGGGTTATGAATCTGTCCCTCCAGCATGTCCTATTTATTTCAGTGCTGAGGTTCAAGTCTCGAGTGCGTGCTCGATGGGATTTGGATTTTCTGAGGTGCAGCATGTCCATTAATTCCAGGTTGGACATGGCTTTATACGTCAGGCACAGATCGCCTCTGAGCAGGCGGTATGCCACTGAGTAGAGCTGGAGTTTCTTTAACCGGGCAGCATATGGCATATGTTTGAGCCCTTTGATCCTCTTGGTGAGGTACTTTTGGGGTCTTTCCACTTGCTGCAGGTGTCTGGTAAGGTACATCCCAAAAGGGGCATTGTACTCAATTATGGGCCTGATGAGGGATGAGTAAAGAGGCACAATGACCTCCCCTGATCTAGATGTGAATCCCTTCATGATTAGGTGGGCTATATAAAATGTTTTTCTAACCACTTTGGCCACGTGGTTGTCAAATGAGAGATTGCTATCAACTTGGGTCCCCAGGTCCCTAATTACTTCTTCTTTACTTAATGGATTACCACCTATGTGGTAATTTGTGGGCACTTTGTTTTTTGCCAGATGTCACCTCCAGACACACACAGCACCTCTGCACAGCCCATCTATTGGATAACCCTCCAAACACACACATGATGTCAACTGTATGGCCCAGCCTAGGCCTCTGGCAAACCCACACAACACCCTGTGCACATGTACCTGTGCCACAACCCTGTCATCCATACCATCGATGCAGGGACATGTTAATATGGGTTTGATGCACAGGGTGAATATAGTACAGTGTAGGTATGTAATCCTATGTAAGGTGCTGTCTGCTTGCATTTCTTATCGGTACACATACATTTGTATGTATCTTATTAGCCAGGATGCATTATTGCTGTTAGTACAACTGACTGAATGTAGTCTGACATGCTGTATTCTGTTTGTGCCCCAGGTGTCTGTGTGTCTGCAGGCTGTGGCCCTGTAGACATTCCCAAGAGGAAGTATGTCAGACTGGGGATACACTGACCATGTCACAGGCAAGGTACAGCTTCATATGTACATGTACCACATGTGTATGCATGCCACAGGGTGTGACAGACACTGTTGTCAGACAGTGTCATCTTGCATACATATCCCTTGTCACAGACATGTAGCCCTCAGACATGTCAGCTGAGTGTTGTGTATTACCCCAGGCTCATACATACAGAACAGGTTACTGCAGTACTGTCAGCAGGTTCCTCACAAGCATAGCCATTACATTAATTGCAACAGTTTTACCTGTCAACACCTGTTGGCCCAGCCATGTCTTTAGCATACACTCAACCCGGGTGCAGTTGATGATGGCATGCATGATAATGTGTATGACAGGACTGTGGTATGTATTCCTGAGTTCACAGGGTGGAACAGGGAAGAAAAAAGGTATATCCTTTGCATACACACAGTAAGGACTGACACAGGGGATGTGCCTACAGTAACACAAACACAGTTGGCAATAGACAGATTAGTAAACCTACATTTCCACATTGATGTACTATACTACTACATACACATTACATGCCCCATATAGATTATATCATGCGACATAATACACTACCTCTTACATGTAATGTTCTGAATGCCTACATGGATGGTGAGATGACCCACCACACATAGGATGTGTAGTCATGTATTGCTTCTACAGGCCTGGACAAGTGATAGTGTAGCAGATCTTGTATCAGCATGATGTTTCAGACAGGTATGATGCATGATGCTGACATGTGTGTCACTACCCTCATTGTGGACAATTAGGCAACAATATCATATATATGGGCATTGTTAAGGGAGACAGACAACATATAGTTTGCCTAAATAATAAAATAAAAGGTCTATGCTTGTTTCCTGCCGTTCCTTTAACTAGTCTAGTCTGCATGCAGCTTTGCTGTAACCAGGCCTGTTTGTAAGCATCCGAGTGGTGCCAAAAGGTCTGCTCTTCAATTGTCCCCTTACATCTGCTAGTTCTCTCCATTCCTGTACTTTTGCTAGTTTATTACTCTAGCACTTTACCAGACTTCTTGTAGCAATTATTGTAGCACACAAAAGTGCTACCAGCACTAAATGTTCTACAAGGAAACAGCTCAATTACTTATTTGTAATGCCCACCCCTCCAGGCATGTCTAAAGGTCAGTTCCCTGTGTGTTTTCCTATTAACCTGGTGAACTTGGGCATGCTGAGGCAATGTAGCAACTGCCTCATGTACACCGACAACCCTCTCCGCTTACCTCCCAACACTCAGACTTGCAAGAGATGCACTTATATATACAAATTGGAAGCCACACACTGTCCAGCCAAGACCAGAATAGTTGGTCAAGAGAAGTAGGTCAGCACTTGCACCACACCACATGGAACATATAGCCCTCCAAAGCACACACCAGCACTTCCTGCACATAACAGCACACACTACACACCCACCTTCATGGAGGTTCTCATTACAAATCTACCCAAACAGCAGAGGCCTCCAAAGGAGAAACACAGTCGACCACCACAACACAACATCAATCACGATGCACATAGCACTCCTAAACAGTGTGCCACTCAACCAAATCCCCTAAGGGAAAACAGCATACACAACACACTAGTCATAGGTGACTCGATAGTGGGCACACTGATGTCCTACTCACTAGGCTGAATAGGAAGAAAGTAAAAGTCAGCTGCCCGTCAGGTGCCAGGATCCACCACATAACACATGTACAAATATGACTCTGTCATTATACATGTGGGTGTGAATGTCCTGAGATGTCCCTCCATGGACTACATGAAAAGAGAGACATGGAGGCGCTCTTGAATTTTGTAGCTCAGCCGGGTATGACCTAGCCCAGAGCAGCATCCTACCATCATCCAGAATGGTACCACAGTACAAGCAGAAAATGGTTGATTTCAACAATTGGCTATGTTTCTGGTGTCATTCCAAGGAAGCCCAGTGTCTGTCTGCCTGGGATGACATGACTGACAGACCTTGATACTTTGCCCGAGATGGCATGAATCTGTCACCCCTGCCCTTCTGGATACTGGCCAAGGCTCTTGCCACCCCTATAGTGCCTTGTTTAGGCCTTGTACCAAAGACCAAACTACCACCATAACAGCTACAAAGAACTGCAATCTGAGGGTCATGCTGCTCAATGCTAGAAGTCTAACTCTCAAAATGCACTTACTCAAAGAACTCCTTAAAATGGCAAGCATTGACATTAGTTCTGTAGCAGTCACCTGGTTCAAAGCAGCAGAAAGCACTCCTGCACTACCACGCTATACCTCATTCCACACCTTTCGGCCCAAGAACTTGGACTGAAGCTCCCAAGGCAGTGGTGTTTCCATACTCATAAAGGATGTGCACACCTCCACACTGGTAGCCCAACATAATGCATCACAGATACTGCAGGTGCAGCTAACATTGGGTAATACAGTTATTCAGGTCATAGCCTGCTATAGGTCCCCGACCATGTCCCAAGACTCACACTCCTCGTTCCTAAGCACCGAGGAGACTGAGTCCAACCTAACACTCTCATACTGGGTGACTATAACTACTCCTCCATTAACTGGGAAAACTACTCATGTACCAATACACTTGGCCAATGTTTCCTGGAATTCATTAATTACAATGCCCTCGACCAGCTCATTTGTACCCCAACTACAGGTAGTAGCATCCTTGACCTGATCATTACTAACATGGGCAACTGTTGCTCTACACCAATATTCAAATCCTCCCTGGTTAGATCCAACCAATCACCTTGGAAATCCACATCCCTCCCACCCCCCCCCCCCACCGCAAAGGTAACCACCATGACAAAATTCTCCAAAGCTAACCTTGGGCTCCTTAAAACAGAGGTGGCTAAGTTCACGGCACCCATGCAAATGGAGAATAGTCGCAAGACCACCAAATCATACACCAATGCACTGAATGAACACATACACATATGCATGGATCTCACCATACCCAATAGAACCAAGATGCTTTCCTCCAAAACAGGAAGCCAATCTGGTGGTCCCCAGCAATACACAAACTCGACAACAGAACAAATAATCTGATGGGGAATAAGGTGAATTCCCAAGACTGGAACAACTCTCTTATCGGCCTCAACAAAAAGTTGAGATCACCCTTCAAATTCTCTAAAGCTAGTTATGAAAACAGAATTGAAGCAGATAGTATATATATATATATATATATATATATATATATATATATACACACATATACACAAGGCCTTGTATAGTTATGTAAATAATCTTCACACCAATACCCAGATGTGTTCTGAGTTACTGCTCAATGGTACCTCCTATACCGAACCAACAGATATTGCCAGTATACTATTCGACAGATTCAGTGCCAAGCTTACCCCTCTCTCTCCCTACAAAGGACCAATTCACAATACCAATAGATTGCCAGACACCCAGTATTACTGCTGCACAGGTTAAAATAGCAATGTCCAAGGCCAGGAATACATCTTCTATGGGACCTGACAATATCTCTGGCTGTGTTCTACATGAACTACAGAGTGACCTGGTACCACACCTGTGTGCCCTTTTCAATCACAGCCTCACCTCAGGCTTTGTCCCTATCAAATGGCACACTGCTACAATAATCCTTCTACACAAAGGAGGAGCAACTACAGACCTTGGAAACTATCACCCCCTTAGCCTGATGAGTCTGATATGCAAAGCTATGTAATGCATCATCATTGACCTAATAAACAAGGATATAGGGAATCTGCAAACTCTGGATCTCACACAGTTTGGTTTTGTGAAGGGTAGATCATGCCTGCTCAACCTGGTCAACTTGTTTGAGTCAGTCACCAGAGCTGTGGATGATGTCAAGGTGGTCATACAGCCAACCTTGATCTGGCCAAGGCCTTTGATACCATTCCCCACTCTGGAATCATAGAAAACCCACTAAGGTAGGCATCAACCCCTATATCACTAGGTGGGTTGCAGACTGGCCCACAGATATAACCCATGGTGTGAAAGTAGCTGACTCCAAGTCAGACTGCTGACCAGTCACGAGTGGGGTCCCACAGTGTTCGGTCCTGGGTCCTCACCTGTTTGGTATCTACTTGTCTGAAGTCCAGGCCATCACAAAGGTACTCTGATTGACAAAGTTGGCAGACAATTGCATGTTGGCAGCTATTATTAACTCCCCAAGTGATGTTGACATCCAGCAGAAAGGCCTCACTGAGATCAACATATGCTGTCAGAGCATGGCCCGAAGCTCAATGGCCAAATATGTGTCAGCATCCCCTTTGGGAAAAACTCAGTTCCCATAAATTACCACATCGATGGTGGTCCACTGAACACAGAAGGCATTATAAGAGATCTGTGAACACAGGTGACAGCAACCTCTCTTTTGACCACCACATTGCCACTGTGGTCACAGTCCTTCTAGGTGGTACATCTGATTACTAATGGTTTTGCATCCAGGAAGTAGGGGGTCATTGTCTTCCTCTGCTCTTCCCTCAATAGGCCAATCATTGAGTATAATGCCCCATTTGGCATTTACCTCAATGGACACCTGCAATAACTGGAGAGGCCCCAAAAGTACCTCACAAAGATGATCCTAGGCCTTAAACAGTTGTCCTATATGGACAGACTCAAAACACTCCAACTATTCTCTGTCTCATATTGCCTACTTAGAGGTGATATCTGCTTGACTTACAAAGTCATGTCTCACTCAGCTTTGTTAGAAATGCTACATCCAAAGATATTCAAATCTCTCCACACCACATGCTCCAGAGACTCAACCTCATTACCACAAGCAATAGAACATGTCAGAGGGATGGGTTCATAACCCAGGGAGTGCCCATGCTATGGATTAGATGTCCCATACATGACACACAGACCACCTCACTGGCCCTCTTCAAGAGAAATCTTGATGAATGGATGGGAAATAGGGAATTATTGCAGTGGTTCTACTCCACAGAGACACTGGGAAATAATGTCAGGTGGCACAATGCCAGGGTAATCCTCTGGCTATGCTTGTTAAGGCTCCAGGGCCATTAGCCTAGTACACACATATGAACCTGTGAACCTAAACATCTGGATATTCCATAGACATCTGTGCACAGGACTTGAATGGCCTGCACAATGGTTTAACATGCTGCATGTGAGGCAGATGCCATTACCACAGTATATAAAGTAATACCATCAGGAGGTGGTAAACAGGCATGGATGGTAAAACAATCAAAATGCTATCAGCCAAACAGGATATGACCTTTGCCTAAAGAGACACATACAGATGCACGCACACACACACAGTTACCAGTATTGAGATTAGAGCTTCCACCTATCTAGTTATGTCTACTATCGTGCTACACAATTGTCAGGTGTGCCACAGATCTTATATGATTTCCTCTAGTCTCAAGGTACTTCTAACGTGAATGACATCAGCAGACCCAGTAAAGTAGGGTGATGGGACAATTACAGGTGGTACACAAATCAAAATGGTATAACCCAGACAATACATGATTACACACACACACACACTCACACACACACACACACACACACACACACACACACACACACACACACACACACACACACTTGATAGTACTGAGATCAGCAGTCCTGCCTATCTAGTTATTTCTACTACAGTGTTACACAGTTATCAGACATGCCATGTAGCTTACATAAGTTCTCCTAGTCCCAAGTAACTTCAAAGGTGAATGACATCAGCAGCCCTAGTAAAGTAGGAAGATGGGACAATTACAGGTGGTACACAAATCAAAATGGTATAACCCAGACAGTACATGATTCTCACACTCAAAGTCACACACACACACACACACACACACACACACACACACACACACACACACACACACACACACACACACACTTGGCAGTACTGAGATTTGCACTCCTGCTTATCTAATTATTTCTACTACAGTGGTACACACTTATCAGATGCACTGCAGAGCTTACATGATTTTCCCTAGTCTCAAGGTACTTCTAAGGTGAATGACATCAGCTAGCCTAGTAAAGTAAGGTGATAGGACAGTTACAGGGTGGTACACAAATCAAAATGGTATAACCCAGACAGTACATGATTCTCCCTCTCTCTCTCTCTCTCTCACACACACACACACACACACACACACACACACACACACACACACACACTTGCCAATACTGAGATTAGAACTCCTGCCTATCTAGTTATTTCTACTACAGTGTTACACAGTTATCAGATGTACCACAGAGCTTTCATGAGCTCTCCTAGTCCCAAGTAACTTCTAAGGTGAATGAAATCAGCAGGCCTAGTAAAGTAAGGTGATGGGACAATTACAGAGTAATACACAAATCAAAATGTTATAACCCAGACAGTACATAATTCTCACATGCACACACACACACACACACACACACACACACACACACACACACACACACACACACACACACGTATTGAGATTATAACCCTGCCTATCTAGGTATGTGTACTATAGTGTTATGCAGTTTCCACATGTGCTACAGAACTTACTGGGTTGACAAATGGCCAAAGGTGCTGATAACTGCACAGCTGAGGTGAACTGTTACAGGTGCCAGTAAATCTGCCTTCAATCTTTCCCATAGATTTTGATAGTTGTTTCTTTCCTGCACTTCAAATAGCCTAATAGCTTTGCACTTCAACAGGTTTATTTATCAGGTATTCTAGTACATCTGAGAGCCATCAACAGTAGTCATTCCTCACAGACATAGCTTCAGTACTTAGTAGTTATGATCACCCCTCCTGGCATGATTACAGTGCACTTCCCCATGCTTTTACTCATTAACCTGGTGCACTTGGGCATTCTGAGGCACTATTGAAACTGCCTCATGTACACAGACAACCTTCTCCTCTAAACTCCCAACACTCAGACTTGAGAGAGATACCCCTATATCACCATATTGGAAGATATGCATTCTCCAGCGAAGACTGCACTAGCTGGTCAAGAAGAGAAGGGTCAACACCTGCAACACACCACATGGAACACATACCCCTCCAGAACACACAGTATCACAGCTCTGACATACAAACAATAACCACACACCCACCTTCACAGTGGCACTCAATAGACATTTACTCAAACATTGGAGACCACCAGGAGAGACACCATCTCGACCACCACATCACAGCACAAACCACAGGACACATATCTCACCTACACATTGTGCCCCTCAACCTAAGCCCCAAAGGCTAAACACCTTACCTGATACAGTCATCATAGGTGACTCAATTGTGAGGCACCCGGATGTGCCACTCACTAGTTTGAACATGGATGAGGTGACAGTCAGCTTTCTATCAAATGCCAGAATCCAGAACATAACACACCCAGTCAGGTCACTCCACAACAACTACAAATATCACTCTGTCATTGTCCATGTGTGTGTGGATGACCTGAGATGCACATCCATGGTCTATATGAAATGAGACATGGTGGAGCTCTTAGATTATGTGGGCCAGGCAGGTATGGCAGTAACCCTGAGCAGTATACTACTGTCACCCTGAATGATACAGCAGTACAAACAACAAATGATTGCCTTCAACAATTAGCTTATGTGTCTGATGTCACTCTCATGGGAACCAGTATCTGTCTGCTTGGGATGACAAGATTGACAGACTGCAATGCCTTGCTACAGATGGCCTGCATCTGTCACCACTGGCTTTCTAGGTACTGGCTAAGTGTCTTGCCACCCCTATAGTGGATTTTACAGTGGTGGTCCAATCACATTACCCTCCGTAACAGCTACATGTATATGCAATCGGAAGGTCATACTGCTCAACACTAGACATCCCGAGATGCAGCCACTCGCAGCACTCCTCAAAATGGTGAACATTGCCATTTGTGCTGTACCGGAGACCTGGTTTACAGCAGCAGACAGTACCCCTGCACAACCAGCCTACAACTAATTCTGCACCTGTCAGCCCCAAAACATGGGTCACAGCTGCAAAGGTGGTGATGTCTCCATACTGATAATGGATATGCACACATCCAAAGCAGTATCCCAGTATAATGCATCTGACACATGTCAGGTACAACTGACACTGGGTAGTAGTGCAATCCAGGTCATAGCCTGCTATAGGTCCACATCCATGTCCCTAGACTCACGATCCACATTCCTCAGTACCCTGGAATCTATCAAGGTTCAACTCACCACTCCCATACCAGGAGAGTTCAACTTCTCCTCCATCAAGTGCAAAAGATACTAATGCACCAATACACTGTCCCAACACTTCCTGGAATACATCAGTTCCAATGCTCTGGACCAGTGCATACTGACACCCAGTAGAGGAAGCACCATTTTTGACCTGTGTTGATTACTAACATATGGGACTGTTGCTTGACGACAGTAGTCAATGGCTACCTGATCAGATCAAACATGGAGTAATCACCATAGAAATCCAGTTGTCACCCACAACCCTTGCAAAGGTAAGCACCTTGGACAGCTTCTCCACAGCTGAGTTTGGACTCATAAGAACAGATGTGGCTAACTTCAAAGCAACCTTGCCAATGGAAAATACCGGCATGACTGTCAAATCATATACAATTGCACTGTACAGACAAGTACATCAATGCATGGAACTAGCCATACCCCACAGAACCCTGTCACGCACCTTCAAACACTGGAGGCCAATCAGGTGGTTCCCTGGCATTAATAACCTGTACAACAGAAGGAAGAAACTGTTGCAGAAAAAGGTGGAGTCCCAAGAGTGGTAAAACACCCTTATTAGCCTCACCAACACATTGAAATCCCTCATGGAATCATCTAAAGCTGCCTATGACAGCTGAATTGCAGGAGACACTGAAAACAATCACAAACTCTTTGATAGTCATATCAGGAACCTCCACACCAATACCCAGATGTGCTCTGAGGTATTGCACAATGCTACCTCCTATACTGTGACAACAGATATTGCCAACATTCTTGCCAACATATTCAGTGCCAGCTTTACCCCTGTCTCCCTCTAGGGAAACAGTCAGAATGGCAGAGGAATGACAGGCACCCAAGTGTACACCTCCCAGGTTACACCTGCATTGTCCACAGGTGACAATACAGCTTCCATGGGACCCCAAATAATCCCAGGCTGTGTTCTACATGAACTACAGACAAACCTGGCAACACATCTGTGTGCTCTGTTCAGTTACAGCCTCACCTCAGGATTTGTCCTTCCCAAATGGCACACTTCTATAATCATTGCTCTCCATAAAGGTGTGGGAACTACAGACCCTGGGAATTATCAGTCCGTTAGCCTTACACGTGTGATATGTACAGCTATAGTGTACATCATCAGGGACCTGATTGACAAACATATAGGTAATCTCCTAACTCTTGACCCCACACAGTTTGGCTTTGTGAAAGCACGATCATGCCTGCTCAACCTATTTGGCTTCTTTGAGTCAGTCACCAGGGCTGTGTATCACAGTTAGGCACTGCATGCAGCCTACATGAATCTGGCCAATGCTCTTGAAACCATTCCTCAGTTAAGGATTATGGTTGAACCCACCAAAGTAGGCATCAACCCCTATATCTCAAGGGCGGGGTTGCAAATCGGCTCACAGATAGAACACACAGTATGAACGTAGCATGCTCCAAGTCAGACTGCCAGCCAGTCACGAGTGGAGTCCCACAGGGATCAGTCCTGGGTACTCTCCTGTTCAGCATCTAGTTCTCAGGATTCCAGGTCAACACAGAGGAACTCTGGATGACCAAGTGCACAGGCAACTGCAATCTGAGAGCCATCATTAACTCCACAAGTGATGCAGACATCCTACAGAAACGCCTTGTTGAGACCACTTAACACCACAGAATGCATCATCAGCCCCTTTGGTAATATCTCAGTTCCCACTGTGTACCACATCAATGGGAGCCCACTGAACACTGTAGGTGTTATTAGAGAACTGAGGACACTGGTTTATAGAAACCTGTCCTTTCACCACCACATTGCCACTGTGGTCAGGAAATCCTTCTATGTGGCACATGTCTTTACCAATGTTTTTGCATCCAGGAGGAAAGAGGTCATCATCTCTGTGTACTCTCCCCTCATTAGACCACTCATCATGTATAATGGCACATTCGGCATGTACCTCAGTAGATACCTGCAACAGCTGGAGAGGGCACAGAAGTACCTCACGATGAGGAGCCTAGGCATTCAACACCTGTCCTACACAGACAGACTCAAAAAACACAAGCTATTCTCTGTCTCCTGTCACCTACTTAGAGGCGATCTCTGCTTGATTTGAAAAGCCATGTTTGACCCAGCTGTTTTGCAACTGCTACATCTAAACACACCCCAGTCTCCCTGCACCACACACTGCAGGGACATTGCCCTCATTACCCCAATCAACACAACATGCTGGGGGGACAGGTTCATCACCCAGAGACTGCAAATGCCATGGAATAGACTTCCCATACATGTCAAGCAAAGCATCTAGATGACACTGTTGCAGAGATTTTGATGAGTGGATGGGTAATAGATAGTTTACCCCAGGGATCACTACAGGGGCTCTAATTGCTGGAGGCATGGGTAACTAAAATCAGATGGCACAATGGCAGGACACATCTATGACCTAGGCTTGTAATGGCTCCAGGGCCATCAGCCTAGTACATACCTATGTACGTACCTCTCAATCTCCTAGAGGAAGACATCTGGACAAAGCCATAAATAAAAGTGGGAAAAGGCCCAGAAATAGGGACAATTTCTAAATATTGCTCCTAAAAACTTAGAAATTGTATAGAATAACAGGTTTTGCATCAGCAAGACTTGTCTGCAGGTTATTAAGTCCGTCACTCAAATGTCTGTCATTATTTTCTAACGTCAGTCTTTACTGATTTGCCACTAATTTGCCAGAAAACCATAATTTTGTCAAAAATAGTCCAAAAATATGAGGCAAACTTCTGGACATTCTGCAAAAATCTGTACAGTTGAGAGGTATGCCTATGTACCTATAAGGGGGGGGGGTCGACATCAGCATGACTGATAAAGTAGGCCAGTGGGTGGGTAACGACAAACTTACACACACACTTTTGCCAGATCTAAGAATAGAACCCCTGCCTGTCTAGTTCTTTATACTATAGTGTTACACAGTTATCACATACGCTACAGAGCTTGCCAGCCAGACAACTGGCCAAAGGTGCTGATAAGAGGAATGATATCAGCATGTTTGATAAAGTAGGCCACTGGGTGTGAGACTTGTCAAAATAGTATATCTTACAAACATACACACCACACACACATTTGCCACATCTAAGAATAGAACCCCCGACTACATATCTCTTTGTACTATAGCGTTATGCAGTTATCACATGCACTACAGAGCTTGCTGTTTTGACAACTGGCCAAAGGTGCTGTTAAGGGAAATGACATCAGCATGCTTGATAAAGTAGGCTAGTGGGTATGAGACTTATGAAAACACTTCTTCTTACAAACACACACACACACACACACACACACACACACACACACACACACACACACACACACACTCATTTGCAAATCTGGGATTAGAACCCCTGTCTACACAGTGATTTGTATTATAGTGATATGCACTTATCACACATGCTACAGAGATTACTGGGCTGACAACTGGTCAAAGGTAACAATAAGGGGAATGACCTCAGGACTGATACACTGGGCCACTAGTAAATGTTTTGGGTGGAAATGGCCTAAAACTGTTTCACCTACAGCAAAACAAATACACACACCCTCATTCTCACATACACAATTGCCACATACACACACACACACAGTTGTCAGCACTGAGATTAGAACCCCTACCTATCTAGTCATTTTCACTATAGTGTTACGCAGCTATCATACATGCTACAGAGCTTAAAGGGTAAATCACTGTCCAATAGTACTTCTAAGATGAATGACGACAGCAGAGCTTGTGAAATAAGGCAATGTGAAGTGTGCTTAGTGGAAAGAGTCTCCTAATACTTGGACAGATGGACACACACACACACACACACACACACACACACACACACACACACACACACACACACACACACAGGCAGATGATGTGATATTATAAATGCAACCTCGGTACTGTTACACAGTGGGGCTCGCCTTTTATGCTAGCATGTACAACTGTTTACAGCTGGTATGCCATTGTCCATAGCAGGACATCACTGTATGCCATTCAAGGTATCTGTATGTGTGACTCACTCTGTCTGTGTCCTCCTGTGTCTCTCTCTGTATCACTGTCTGTCTCTCAGTTCCCCACATCTATGTGATGTGCGTGCTTGACATATGTATTTGTTGCCTATATATATATATATATATATATATATATGTGTGTGTGTGTGTGTGTGTGTGTGTGTGTGTGTGTGTGTGTGTGTGTGTGTGTGTGTGTGTGTGCATGTGTGAGACACAACAGATGCAGATATATCACATATGGGCCACCTACAGCTAGCTGAAGGTAATCCTGTTTGATGTGTTTGTGTGGAGACAATTAAGGTACATAGCTGTCTGTATGCATGGACAGATATACACAATACAGTCATATATTCTGATGTGGGTTCCAACATGTCCTGTGATTCCCTAAGTGTAGGAGCATGCCCAGTGTGACCTTCTATAGTTAGTGTGGGACTCCGTTCCAGAGATAGGTGTTCTCCAGTCCAGGGTTTTGTGTGCTACAGCCATACCTCTCAGGAGTACTCAGGAATTTCATCAGGGTACTTTTTTTGTTTAGCAGACATTTTCTGACATATCCGTAGTCTGAAACTGCAATGTCTTGTGTCATTACCTAGTGCCAGACATCCTCATATCATTCCATTGCTTTACCACAGGACTACTAGTTGTATGATGCATAGACCAATACTATGAGGGCAGCTATATAAATTCTTGCCCATCAAGGTCATTTGCGAGGTGTGGCTGCAGGCACTGTAGTAATGGCACGCAACTGTGTAAACAGTCCAGTAACCTGGTGATATATTGGCTGGGGATCTCCTGCTCATGGGGTATCTTCCTAACCTGTGATGTCATATCCTTGTGTGTGCATACCTTTGACCTGTACATTTTTGGGCAGGTTGTCCAGGTGTTTTTCTAGAAATTTCATCCTTTCTACATAAACATTTGTTTTTATGCCAAGTTAGTTGCATATGATTGAAGTGTGATGTTACACGATAATACAGACATTCCTGTTGCAGAATACATAACCTTCAGACCATTTCCGCTACTGCAAACCCGTCACCCTATCAACTTTCGCAGTAAATGAGGGCAATATTTACAACACATGCCTATCATTGTGCCTTTGTTCCACTTTTATTTCTGCCCTTGTACAGATATCTTCTTTTCAGAGGTTGGCAGTTGTGGATGTGGGTACAGAGTACTTTCAAGTGTGCAGGCATGTCCATTATTTGTAAAAGCAAACACACGAAAAAAGATTATTGAGAATGACCACTGGCAACAGTACCACAAAGCACTTATATTCACAAAAGCCCTGGCACCTCTGCTACACTTCCTTCAAGATGTCACTCATATGTTTAGTCAATTCCACATAGCACTGTGACTTCCAGGTATGTTAGTGGCAGAGCAGTGGGGGTCACTTTACATTTTGGTTCCATTTCCCATATTATAGTGCCCCATCTTGGGGACTGGAGGCATATCCATACAGAGTTCAGGTCAGATTGTACTGGCATACATTTCAGTTTCAGACTTCTTACCCTTCATAGCCTTACTGCAACTGAGGGTCCTGCTGTGCTATGACTGTGTGAGTCTGTAGGGGGTTAATTCAACATTGCCACCATTTGTGTGCCTTTACCAGACATTTTTCTGTGGTTTTCTACAGCTGATTTGCTGTGTTGGTGTGAGGGGTGGTTATGGGACCCCCACCCTGCATCCATGCCTGTGACCTATGACCCCCCAATTAGTAGCCCCCACACATGTACTGCAGTGGGATTTTTCACCTTGGGTACTAATGCATAGTGTGTGGAGGCCAGTTTTGGCCTGACATTTCCTGATGTCCCACATAGCTGTCAGTTGTGTGCTGCTTTCCCAGTGGACCACCCCATTCCATTGCATGCATGCAGCATTACCATAGATATGCTAACAGAACATACAATTCCATTCCTTTATTGATAAGAAGACTCCTTGTGCTTGCAACAGTTGTGAGGATGGTGCTTGAGGGCCGCCTATGTTGGATACACACATTACACTGCCTATACATGGTAAGTTACAGGTAATGTGATGTGTGTATCATCCATTTTACAGTGTGTGGAGGTCAGAGAGAGATGTCAGTCCCTGAGGTCCCTGCAGTGTCAGTGTGTGTGTGTGCTATCTTTTGCCTCTTTGCCAAGGTGTGAGCATACTGGGCATGCCTCCATCTGCCTATGGGGACAGGCTCAAGGGCCTTCTACTGTGAGTCCCTCTGTGCCTGTGGGGACCTTGGCAATGGTGGGGGGGCTGTGTGGCCCTTCTCTGTGCTGTTCTTGCTGCAGCTCTTTCTGCAGGATCATATTGTGTAGCATGGCACATACTATGAACATGTGTGCACATGTGGCTGGAGAGTACTGCAAGGCCCCACCTGATATGTCATGACAGTGGAACCATGACTTGGGCATCCAGAATGAACACTCTATAGTGATCCTGATTTGTGCATGTGCCTCATTATGGCATTCTTGTGTGGGTGTGTGTATTTCTGATGGGTGTCATCATCCTCGGCTCCAGTGCATAGCCAGTATCCCCCATCAGATGGCCATATGGGATGCCCCCACTGGCAAATGCCAGGTACATCTGTGACGAATGCCAGATGTGGGAGTCGTGATAGCTTCCAGGGTGACAAGCACACACATTCAACATAATGCACTCAGCATTGTGCATGACCTGGCAGTTGTTGGAAAGGAATCCCTTGCAGTTTATGTAGACCCTACCCTGTTCACCAGGTGGTGTTTGAGGTGGATGTGCATGAAGTCTATGGCACTCAGTACCTCTGGGTATTCTGCTACATGGTGGGAGAGATGCATATTTTTGGTCCTCTCCTCACAGGTGTTGGGAAAGTAAATGTGCTCAAAGGCATGTGGTAGCATGACATCCAGGAACTATTGGAGTACCCTGGATGCAAATGCCTGTAAGACTACCATGATGTCCCCAGTAGGTGTTTGGAAAGTACCTGTACCTAGAATTGTTAAGGCTACACATACCTTGGTATCCACTGGGATGGGTCCACCTCTGTTGGTTGTAGCTCTGAGTTGTGGCTGGCAAAGCTCAGTGATTTGCTGACATATGTCTCTGTCCACCCTGCAGCACTCTACTATCTCCAGATCATGTAGCCCCTGGTAGGTTACCCTGAGTCTGAACACTCATCTCCTCCTTTGTCTTTCTAATTCATTTCTCCGTGATTTTGTGCTGTTGCCCCTTATTTTTATTTAAATCTCCTTCCATTTTCAGCTATGCAGCCACCTGTATAATTGAGTGCTTTCATTGGCTCATTGTGGGTTGCAGACTGCCATATTGCTGATTTGTAGTGTGTTTCCCTTGTTCTGCTACTTCCTTTGCCTTTTCCTTCTGTCTTCCTCTTTCAACCTGTAGGTTGTGTAAACAGTAGGAAATGTCCCTCCCCTGCACACGAACATACTCCTCAGTTCATGGAATTAAGATAAACAGCCTCAGACATGACTCCCTCACTTAGCTGTCCTTAGCTAAGCAGAAACCAGCCAACAGAGCTCCAATGTGCTTACAACAAGCATGACACACACCCTTTTCATGTTCCTTGCTCCTTCTGCCTACATGGTTTGGTGCAGTCTGGCACTTAGAATAATTCCTTAAGTTGTGATTCAGTATAAGTCCCCTCATTAATATACCCCCCACTGCCTTAAGCACTAGCTACTGCACTATTCACAAGCCTTCCTCCTTAGCAGTGTTTACTTTCTATATGCTGTTGACTATAATGGCAAAATGCAGAAAGTTGTTCTAATGGAGTCCCCACCATTTCTGCATATTCTCCCCCCTCCCACTAGCATACCCCTTCCCCTGTCTTCAATGACCGAGTTCGACCAACAAACATTAATGTTTATATTTCTTAATTTTGAAATGGTTTTGCATGCCAATGGCCATATATTTGGCCATTGGCATGCATAACCTGTTTAATACATGCTTTCTGGAGCACTGACATGCCTCTGCTGTGTACTTTGCAGAAATGTATTCGGTTAGTAAACGAATACATTTCTGCAACTTACACTGTTCCAGCACAGAGACATGCCACTTTGCTGGATCACTAAGCTAGCTCATTTGCATGGTTTTCACCAGCAAATGTGCTGACTAGCATCCAACATGGCTTTCCGTGCTGGAGAAGTGTAGGGCCGCTAATGCATGACAAAACGGCATGTACCTGGATCGTGAAGCAGCCATTTTCCATGTAGGAGCAGCTACACAGTTCCTACATGGAAATAACTGCTTTGTGAATCCTGGGGTTTGTCTGTGTTTCTGTGCCTGTCAGCATTTCTCACTGTTTATAACACGCGATGCTTTATTCTGCACTACTTTTCTGAATTGTTATAATCTGGCTACATATTTGACTGTTGGGGTATGTACTGCTCAGTATGGAATGTTTACTATACAATACAGGAATTCAGAATCCTATAAAAATTCTGGAAAGGAATACAGTTCTGCCTACATTCTGAGAAAAGTAAATACCTGTATCACAGTGTAGCACCTGGTATTTTTTAGACAGCCATTGGCAAATAACTTGCAACAAGAAAAATATAAATGGAGGATTTTCAACTTCTGCTAAAACTGCATCTGTAATAAAATGATTAATGACAGTGGATAATTCTGAATTATTTGTGTGTAAGAAGAATGTATTTTACAAAAGTATTATGTTTTGGTTTCAATGCCTAAATAAAAATAAGCAAAGAGAAATTATGTTTAATTGTTTGGTATGTTTTTATCTAACATAATATTAAGGCCTAAAACAATACTATGCTTTTTATGTGCAAGGCAATATATACATTTCCAACATACAATTGGGTCATGCTAATTATGACTGCCCAGTTGACAAAGGGCTCCATGATACTAACTGATAATATAATAAAGGTTAGTGGCATTTTATATTTGTTGAGTACCACTGAAAAATAATTAATGTGGATCAACTAATCAGATGCAATTACATGTAAATGCCATTTTTCTAAGCAAGCAATAATGCCTGACAGGGTAGGCATTATCAGAGAAATTATGCCTGCCCAGAGGTGTTGTGAGTTCTGTGTTGGACCTCACTACCATTTGGAAGGGGCATTATTTCCCCAAAAACTCTAACCCCGAAGGGCATTGTTGCTCTTAGAGAATGGGCTATCTGTTAAATTGTTTCATATTTTTTTTTATTATTATTTTTTTATATTTTTAATGTAAAATAGTTCCTCTGCCTAATGTTATTGGAGAAAGTATTTTACATTCATAATATAAGTTATGTAAGTATCTAATACCCGCATGCAAACACACACACACACACACACACACACACACACACACACACAAGCACAGGAACACATATTCAGAAACAGATTGAAACATGCTTACACACACATATACAGAAACACAAAGACAAGCATGCGCACACATGTCCAGTGGTTACAGCTATTTTATTGACTGAACAGATCTCAGATGTCTCATTGTTATCAAAGGAATGAAAAAAAAATCATACAATGCAAGGCATTGCAACTTCCCCCTGGCCTTTTAACCGTCTCTTTCATTTTCCAAAGTTTTATTTTATTGTAGTTTTCAACATTTAATATGCAAAAACATACAACATGACATACCTTCATGAACAGACTAATCTTGAACTATCAATTACCAAGATAATGCCTTCTAGCTACTAGTTTTGGATGACAGAGTTCTAGTACCTAAAGAAAATGATTCATTTATACAATTAAATTAACTCTTTGGAGTAATACAGGCCTAGATTTAGAGTAAGTGGTACATGGCAGGATCCATTTACACATACTATTTACAAGTGCTACAATTATTGAAGTTAGTGTGATCACTTCATTACAATGACAGCTAAAAATGAAATAATTAGAGACTACTATTTGTTAGAATCTCATGAGGAAGCGACTACAAGAATCAGCATAGGGATAGGATGATAGATGTGTTCTTGTTGTAGTTTATTTGAAAATGCGTTGCAGGATAAAATTCCAGAAGCTGAGACATTTCATTCGCTTATTCTTATTACCTATAAATAGTTTGTGAGATATGATATATTTAGACGCCATATTAATAAAGCCCTTCCACTCTAGTTTTGACCTGTCAAGCCAGATTTGGGTGATGTATAGTTTGACTAATGCAAATAGAGTGATAGGGATATTAAAGTCAGATTTTGGCATATCAGTAGGACTCACATGCAATATAGCAAACTCCCAAGATAAGGTAGATTTCCCATAGCCCATTTTCTGAAGTTTGACCCTTAATGAGTTCCATAGGTTATGTGCATATTTGCAGTACCAGAGAATATATAAAAGGTCTGCTGGTTGTGATGGGCAAAAAGTGCAGAGGAAGGAGGTGCTTGGGAATAAGTTGTTTAGTAATACTGGAGTATAATAAGCATTATTGTTAATCATTAAGTGGGTGTATGCAGCTTCCTGAAGGTGGAAAATTTGTTTGTGTAATGTAAAGCAAGAGTGAGTTGAACATCAGTTAAATTATAATTTTTATCCCTCCAATATTGAGCATAAGTAAGGGAAGACTGGTATTCAATAGCCAAAATTAATTTGTATGAAGCCAATAGCATCTTGTTTTTGAGTTTTAAAAATTTCATTAGGGATTGTGCAAGATTTACTTCTTCCTCAACTTCATCTGGGATGCCTCTAATAGAAGACACCAGTTCTTTAATTTGTCTCAGTATTATGATATATTTGTTGCTTACGTTTACATTAGTTTTGATATCACTTAATGAATTGTCCTTAAGTCTATCGAAGTCCCAGAGAGTATAGTTGTTGATTTGGAGAAACTGGTTCTTGTTTAACATTTTATTGCCTACCTTCAGGTTTGGGGTTAGATGGATAGGTTGTCGAAGGACAAGGGTATTCTCAAGGTGTAAAGAGGAGAATAGATTTTGGTATGTTTTGATTTTATGTTTGATTAGAATATGTAGTTTGGTGTCCTTTAGTTTGAATCTATCCATGAAATTAAGGATAGAGGGTTTATGTTATGTGTTTTGACATGAGCATGCCATAGTTTGATCCATTTTGGAGTGTGGGTTAAGTGTATAGGGTTATGATCGGAAATTAGAAAGATTCGATTGGCATATATTATATTGTAATTGTTAGAAAAATATGTATTAATATGTGTATGTTTAATGCCAATTAATAACCAAGTATTCTAATACGCTTTTCATTCTATTTTTCATGCACTGTATTTTATACAAAATTGAGTTTCATATGAGACTAAAAAAGATGCTTTTTGAAAACTGCAGTATGCTTTCTGAAACTTGCAAGTTGCCCTCTGACCTAGTAACTGCTAGCACAGCAATATTCATGTTTATGCCTTTTGGAAATGTACTTGAGAAGCAGGTGTTTATCTGCTAGGTCAGAAACGAATGAATGAACAATACTATATTCTGTAAATGTAATGATTTTAGACAATCAGCTCTGTTCGGAGGATGGGAACATGTGCAGCTGCAGTAACTTAGAGATAAGGTAGACAAAGGATTATTAGAGAAATTAACTGCTAGCATTGTACTTGAATTAGCCATAGTACCTTGAATGGTAACATAACATGTATCTAACTGGGAGTAATCAAGGCCATGTTGTTTTCCTCAGGAAGTTTCACATAAAAATTGATAAATCAGCAGAAATTCATGGGAAAGATGATCAGCAGATGATGATGAAAAGGTGGTAATCTGTTACGTCAGCTTGATAGGACATAACC
Source organism: Protopterus annectens (assembly GCF_019279795.1). Lineage (NCBI taxonomy): Eukaryota > Metazoa > Chordata > Ceratodontiformes > Protopteridae > Protopterus > Protopterus annectens. Next base: position 410,347,611 of record NC_056740.1, on the reverse strand, counting down.
AGTTTAAGAATGTATAAAAATGAAAGTATTTCCTGTTTCTGGTTAGACAAATTCTGTATTAGCACGTTTTTGTCTCCTTGCTGCAAGATTAAAGTGCCTTAACCTGAACCTACCGTGTTTTGATCATTTTTAAAGTATCTTTTTCTTTTGACAGTTTGGTCCTTCGGACCGGAAAGTACCTCTCGCTCTAGGCCTAGGTCAAAATTGGGCCCGGTGGCATGCATCCGTACGAAGAAGAGGCCAAATTGGCCCTTCTGTTTTGAAAGACCTCCGACTGAATTGTTGTTCGAAAGAGGCCAGCCACTGTTTCAGATCTGGGATTGGAGGACGAGTCAACGATCCGGTGGATCAACTCACGGAGGGTCAGGTAAGGAGGAATTACCTTATTTCTGTTTTAAGATCGGGACTAATTACAGAACTGTTTTTTGTCAGGTAGATTTGCATGTGCAGATCAGGGACAGAAAAAGGGGTTACTGTTTTTGCCATAGATCAGGGAAACAGAATAGGTAGGCAGTTATTCTAGATAAACTGTGAAAAGGTATAGAACTGTGGTACCACGTGATAAAAAGGGTTACGTAACAGCTTAGCTAAGGCAATAATGGGAAATCAGTGTACAAAAAGTTCTCGAGACCCGCCCCTAACTGAAGACGTGAAGTATATGCAATTACAGCGTGCCGACAATGTTAAGTATTATACAAAATGGGTTGATAAGTATGAATTCAATGGCAATTTAGATAAACTAGCACTTATGAAACTTGTTAAGCAATTAAAAATAGACGCGAAAGGTCAACTAAAAAAGCAACGACAATTAGGAGTCCCTCAGGTGCATAGGTGGCTTGAGGAAGCAAATCGCAGGGAACAAAGAATAAAGAATTCAAAAACAATGTTCTTAGACAAAGAAGACAATAATTTGGTAATAGCAATGGCCTCTCCTTCACCCCCTCCGCTTCTGTTACCAGAATATGAAGCGAGTGGACAAACTGATCCACCTCTGCTATACCCAGCTGTTCCTGCAAAATCACAACTGTTTGTCAGGGATCCTATCGAGACAAGGTCTCGAACACGTGACTTGAGGAGGGAGATTGAATTAAGTGAAATAAATAGAAAATCACAGGCTATGAGTGAAGAAGAGATATGTCCGCTCATAGAAGTACCAAATCCTCAGGCAGGACAGGCAGGACAGGATCCGACTCTTTTGGTTTATAGACCGTGGACACCGGAAGATATCCGGAAATCCACGGAGGGAATTCCCCACCCAAAAGTGAATTTTCGAAAAATTTTAGAAGACTTACAGGGTATGAGATTAAGTTACCATTTGAATGGAGAAGAAGTAGAAAAAGTAGTTAGACAAATTGTAGGTCCAGATTGGCACATGATCAGTGGCGACTGGAATCCTCGTGATGCACAACTTAGACCACTCCCACATACTAATGCAGAACTGGATGGCAGAGTGAAAGGTCTGACAGACCGAATCTCTGAAAAGTGGAAGCCTAGGGCTGATTGGACTTGCATTAATCAGTGCATTCAACAGGAAGGTGAAACAGTTGATAGATATTATGCTAGACTGTTAGAATGTTTTAATAACCACTGCGGAATGCAGATACCAGAAAATCAGACACAAGACTCCTCATATGAACAACAGTTAAAGAATGCATTCTTGAAGGGTAGTATAACTCCCATTAGCAGCTTTATTACAAAGCACATGGTAGGTCATCGTACAAGTAGATTACAGCCATTACTTGAATATGCTAGACATGCAGAGAGACATTTTAATAGTAAAAAGAAAAAGAAAACTCAAGTATTTTCGGCAGAAGATGGGTCAGAAGTGTTTGTAGTACAAACTGGGAGAAAGGGTAAGAAAAATGCCCAGGGAAATAAACAATCTGACAAGCGATCAGAAGATTTTGAAGAAAGAAAGAAGAAAGGTGAATGTTTTAAGTGCGGGAAAAAAAGACATTTAGCAAGGGATTGCAGACTAAATAAGAAGGTAACTACAGAAAATAAGGAAGATGAGGAATGACTATATGATAGTCAGGAATCACTGAATGAAAATAAGCAGGAAAAGACAAGTGAAAATATGATAGCAGGAGTAGAGGACGTGACAAAAGGGGTAGAGGATGTATATGAATTCGCAGACATTGAAGAAGATGAAATTTTGGACTTAGCTTTATTGAGCTTAGCGCTTTACTTAGCAGACACAAAACCGGAAGTGACGCTTCTGGTAGAGGGGAGAGAAGTCAAATTTTTGTGTGACTCAGGGGCTTCACGGACCCTGATACATCCTTCCAAGTTACCGGAAGATTCAGAATCACCAGATTATATACTAGTGAAGGCAGCTAATGAACAGCTGTATCGGGAGCCACTCTCCCATGACATAGCAATAACAGACCCCATTTCAGGGATGACCCAGAGAAGTAAAATTGTGGTTTCTGCAAAATGCCCAGTAAACCTTTTGGGTAGAGACTTAATTCAGATATTTGGCATAGCCGTAGTTCCAACCATGCAGGGTATGGAAGCACAGTGACAAATGGATACTTTTGTAGTGCGACCGGAGGGTGAGACATATTATTGGTACAGCCAGGACTTAGTTACGACTGGTCCAGGGGCAGTAACCAAAGAACTGATGAACGTAGCCATCAGTAAGTCCCCCTCCCTTGACATTGACAAACAGCATTTGTTGCATTGTACTCTATATTACTGTAATAGACCAGGACCTGATAAAGATTATGAACAGGAATTGTTTCAAAACCATGCAAACAGATTAGTGTTACGAAATTTGTACTGGGATGCAGAAGGAAACAGTGTAGTAAGCTGTTCATTGCCCCAGGAATTTTTAGCACTTTACAAGTCTAATCGATTGCCACATGTTAGCTTAACTAAGAATAAAAATTTGAAATGGGCAGACTTAGGTGAAAAAGTCACAAGGTGGGAAAAGCAGACAGAATTAGAGCTCTCCGAACAAGGAGTACATAAACAGAAACTGAACTGGATTACACAGACACACCCAGCTGTGCACTCACAGGCTAGTGAGGATAGCTGAGTATTACTCTTATTGGAAGAAGAAGAAAAAGCCTTACGAAGCATACCAGACATTCTCTGGTCAACAGGAAAATCAGATGTAGGACTTATAAGAACAGCAGGACCAGTTACTATTATGCCAAAGTCAGCATTTAGACCCCAGAAAAGACAGTATCCCTTGAGAAAGGATGGAGAGATAGGAATCAAACCTATAATAACAGCCTTACTTAAGGAAGGAGTCTTAATAGAATCCCCTGATTCACCATGTAATACACCCCTATTTCCTGTCAGGAAGGCAAACGGGGAATGGCATATGGTCCAAGATTTACAAGCTGTGAATAATGCAGTTATACCCAGGGCACCGACGGTGCCAGACCCACACACCTTACTGAATGATTTAAAGCCTGAGCAAACATACTTTTCTGTGGTAGATATTAGTAATGCATTTTTCTCGATACCGATACACCCTGACAGCCAATATTGGTTTGCATTTACATTTCAGGGAAAGCGGTATACATATACAAGATTACCACAGGGATATTGTGAAAGTCCAACAATATTTGCGCAAGAAATGGCAAGCAACCTGGCGGGATTCATCCCACCGAGGGGTAGTCAGATTTTACTTTATGTAGACGACATTCTGCTGGCAGCCCCCACCCAGCAAGAATGCAAGGAGGACACAATAGCTTTATTACAGTTTTTAGCTACTCAAGGTCACAAAGTAAACAAGGACAAACTACAACTTTGGAGAAAACAAGTTAAGTACTTGGGATATGTAATATCCAAGGAAGGTAGAAAATTAGACGAAGATAGAAAAACAGCAATATTACAGGCACCTAGACCAACTACCAAGAAGGAAATGATGTCCTTCCTGGGAACTACTAATTTTTGTCGAAGCTGGATACCAAATTATGCTTTGGAATCTGCTCCACTGGCCGATTTAATATTCAAAAAGCCGATGGCAGCACAGGACTTATTACAATGGACACCAGAAGCAGAAGCAGCTTTCTGCAAGCTGAAACAACTGATAGCATCATCCTTAGTTTTAGGATTACCAAACTATCATAAGCAATTTATTCAAACTGAGACTGTAAGCAGGGTTATATGACATCAGTATTGACACAGCAACATGGGGACAAACAACGCCCCATAGCTTACTACTCATCACAGTTAGACCCAGTGGCGCGGTCCCTGCCCCACTGTGTACAAGCAGTAGTTGCAGCTGCAATGGCAGTGCAGGCTTCGGCCTCAGTAGTGTTATTCCACCCTCTCACATTGAGAGTGCCTCATGCAGTCGCAATTATTTTACTGCAAGAAAAAGTAGCATATCTTTCTCCTGCTAGACATCTTTCCTGTATGACTATACTGTTGAGCCAACCTCATATGACAATTGAAAGATGCACAACTTTGAATCTGTCAACCTTGCTCCCAACCCCTGCAGATGGCAAACCACACTGCTGCCTGCAGGAAATTGAGCAAAAGACATTACCTAGATAAGACCTTACGGATGTTCCCTTGGATGATGCCGAGGTGACATACTACGTGGACGGCTCATGCAGGACGGGTCCTGCAGGACAGATTCTAGTGGGGGTATGCAGTCATTTCTGATACTGAAACTTTAGAAGCAAAATCTTTACCACACAATTTATCTGCACAAGCGGCAGAGTTGATTGCCTTGACAAGGGCATGTACCTTAGCAAAAGGTAAGAAAGTGAACATTTATACTGAAAGTCAGTATGCTTTTTATACTGTACATGTTTTTGCGCAGCAGTGGAAAAATAGAGGAATGATAACATCTACTAGTAAACCAATTAATCATGCGCAATTTATTTTAGATCTATTAGGTTCTATTCAGTTACCTAAAAAAGTAGCTATTTGCAAATGCGTAGCTCATACGAAGCAACAGGATAGGATTTCAAAAGGTAATGCACGGGCCGATACAGCTGCGAAGCAGGCAGCTTCAGCCACAGAAACATTTCTTTTGAGTGAGGAATTACAACCCTCTGAAACTTTAGATTTAGAAATGTTAAAAACAATGCAGACACTTACTACAAATGTAGAAAAACAGAAGTGGATAAAACCAGGAGCAATCCTTGAAAAGGGACTGTACATCTCCAAGGAAAAGAAACCAATTTTGCCATCTAATTTGTTTAGATATGCAGCGTTGTTGAGCCATGGGCAGAGCCATGTCTCAACAGGGGGGATGGTACAGTTAGTGAATCGAGTGTTTATAACCTATGGATTTACAAATTACACAAAAAATTTTTGTGCAGCATGCCATGTTTGTAACAAGCATCACGCACAAGGGGCATTGAAGCCTAAGCAAGGAAGTTTCCCTACACCACCGTATCCGTTTCATACTATTTGTATGGATTTCATAGAATTGAATAAATGCGAGAATAAAAAGTATTGCCTTATCATTATAGATGTTTTCCAAATGGGTAGAAGCTTTTCCGACTAAAAATCCAGATGCAGCTACTGTTGCAAAGGTCCTTGTTAAAGAAATTATACCCAGATTTGGCATACCAGAAAAGATTTATAGTGATAACGGTAAACATTTCGTGTACCAAACAGTACAGCAACTTAGTCGTTATTTTGGCATATCGTTAAAGAATCACTGCGCTTACCACCCCCAATCTGCAGGGTTAGTAGAGAGACACAATGGTGTGTTAAAGAACAAGCTTAGGAAGTTAATGACTGAGACACAGAAGAACTGGGTGCACTGTTTGTCTTTAGCACTGTTGAGCATGAGAACTGTTCCAAATGCAAAGGGATTAACTACTTTTGAAACTTTGTTTGGGAGGGCATATTATACACCTCAGTGGAAACCTCTCATGTCTGCAGAGCAGGAGGCTGAGAGTTCGCTTGCAGGGTATATGAGGCAATTTTTGAATAACAAACTTTTGCAGTTAAATTCTGTTTCAGATAAAGAACAACCGAAATCGGAAGCACCAGTAGCCCCAGGCACCTGGGTCTGGGTGAAGATTGTGAAGCGAAAGAATTGGAGTTCTCCGAAGTGGGAAGGACCATACCAGGTACTACTGTCGACACCCACTGCAGTCAAGATCGCAGAGCAAGCTTCCTGGATTCATTTGACGCATTGTAAACTAGTTAAGAACTTTGAATTGGACAAAAACTTTGTTACTGTTGTACAACAAGAACAAAATGGCCAGGTACAGAGTGAATAGAGACATTGAGCAAACTCAGAAAACTTGTATGATCATTTTAATTGCTATACTAATCACACTGTTCTTTTTGTTGTGGCCACTCCTTTTTCCTGTCACAAAAGTTGAACTGATTAGACGTAATGAACCAAACATAGACTGGCATCCGAACTTTAACACTTGTCACGCAATTACACGTGTGTATGCTGAGACTTTTAATGTTTCTAACTGCTGGGTCTGTACAGCCATACCAACAGCATACGGGGGTTTATTGATGACTGCTATCCCCCTAGGGGTAAATGAGACCTGGGAAAATCTGGTTTTTGACACAGTTGTTATTAAAGCACATGATAAAGTAGCACTGTATTTGCCTGTGACACAAAAAGGAATTGTATGTTTTTACAAAAATGACACCATCCAAGTGGGATGGAGTAAGTGTAATGTTACAGTACAGTATAAATGTTATAGAAAACCAAACGATTTGAGTGGATCTTGTAGTACAGAGTATGACTCATTTTTGAAATCTATGCATAAGACTCTTGATCAGGTACAATGCAATCCTGTACTTTTTAAACAGTTGTCTGTAATAGATAGGAAAATGTTTCATGCAGGGCAGTCATTTCGTAACAAAGTAACAACTAAGGTAGAGGACTGTTATTTTGTGTGTGGTAAAAAAGCATATAAATGGTTACCTGAGAATTGGTCTGGCAGTTGTTTTTTGGGATACCTGGTTCTGGCCATCCGACACACTGCAGTTTTGCCTCAGGGAAATATTCGAAATACCCGAGACATGACCAAAAAGACTGTTAAGAAACCTGAGAATCCAGTGGGACGGATCGAAGCGGGCTAGAAAGACCATCGCGATGTGGGAACCAAACTTGTGCACATGGACTTGAGTGATGCTGTCATATCCTGGAAAGGTATATTACCTGCATATGGTGCAGTTAAATCGATATGGGAGCTGCGAAAACTGTCAAAACTTCTCGAAGTAATGAGTAATGTGACTTTTTCTGCTCTTGAACTGATAACTGATGAACCGAATGCCATGAGAACTGTAGTACTTCAAAACCGAATGGCTCTTCACTTCACCCTAGCGGCGAGGGGTGGGACTTGCGCTTTAATCAAAGAAGAATGCTGTGCATTTATTCCTGACCATCAGCATGAAATTAACGATCATCTCGAGGTGATTCAGCAAGTGTCGGCCATGACCATGCCAGGCCCAAACCCTCTGAAAGACTTTTTCCAGAATGCATTTGGGGGGTGGGGTTCCATTTTTATGAACATATTGATTGCCATTGGGGTAGGATTACTCCTAATAGGAGTTTGTGTTTGTTGTGGAATCCCCTGCATGAAGAGATTAATCAAAGAATTCATAGATATATCAGTATCTGAGACTATGTATCAAAGTACTGAATTTGAAGAGCTGCTAGAACGCGAAACACTTTCATAAAAGTTTAAACTGAATGACTTTCTTAACTGCAAATCCTGAGTGGAAGAGGTTAGGAAAAGAAGCAAACTGTTTATTCTTTTTTGAAAATAGAATAAAAAAGTATTAACAGGAGGGAAATGTTAGAAAAATATGTATTAATATGTGTATGCTTAATGCCAATTAATAACCAAGTATTTTAATACGCTTTTCATTCTATTTTTCATGCACTGTATTTTATACAAAATTGAGTTTCATATGAGACTGAAAAAGATGCGTTTTGAAAACTGCAGTATGCTTTCTGAAACTTGCAAGTTGCCCTCTGACCTAGTAACTGCTAGCACAGCAATATTCATGTTTATGCCTTTTGGAAATATACTTGAGAAGCAGGTGTTTATCTGCTAGGTCAGGAACGAATGAATGAACAATACTATATTCTGTAAATGTAATGATTTTAGACAATCAGCTCTGTTCGGAGGATGGGAACACGTGCAGCTGCAGTAACTTAGAGATAAGGTAGACAAAGGATTATTAGAGAAATTAACTGCTAGCATTGTGTTTGAATTAGCCATAGTACCTTGAATGGTAACATAACATGTATCTAACTGGGAGTAATCAAGGCCATGTTGTTTTCCTCAGGAAGTTTCACATAAAAATTGATAAATCAGCAGAAATTCATGGGAAAGATGGTCAGCAGATGATGATGATGAAAAGGTGGTAATCTGTTACGTCAGCTTGATAGGACATAACCAGTTTAAGAATGTATAAAAATGAAAGTATTTCCTGTTTCTGGTTAGACAAACTCTGTATTAGCACGTTTTTGTCTCCTTGCTGCAACATTAAAGTGTCTTAACCTGAACCTACAATGTTTTGATCATTTTTAAAGTATCTTTTTCCTTTGACAGTAATATAACTTAAAATCTGGTAAAGCCAGACCTCCTTTATATTTTGGAGAATAGGTAGTGTGGTTAAATGATATAAAACTTTTAAAGGTGCAACATATATAGCAAAATACTTGCATAAATTTCCAGTACTTCAATTAAATTCACTTACAAGATATTCACGCTGTGAATGCAGTTATACTATAGTGAAATGATGGCTCCAAAGTATCCAGTCTCATGATGGCTCCAAAGTATCCAGTCTTTTTAGTCTGATATACAAAGTATCCACACTGAAGATGTAGTAGCTGCTGTGTGACTGTGATGAACTGTGATAACAGCTTAACCAGTCTAACATATCAAATAAGAGCTTCTAGCTTTAATGGCAGTTAAAATCCTTTTATTGTAGAAAAAGTTAAAATCTTCATGTCAAGTTAAAATCTTGATGTAGAATAAAACAGTCCCTCTGTATTCCAAACGATAAGCGCTTTCAGTATCTACTTCATTGGTCATTGTTGTACAGCATTTCATTTTGAATATTGTTTTTACTTGTTACTGATAGCTGTACTTTAGTGTTAGGAGGTACGCCTTCTTTATTATTATTCTTTATTTTATCCTTCATATTTTGGGAGTATTAGTCTTGAAGAGCAATTCTTGGGATTTTCGGAAACCAGATACATTTAGTTAAGGTTTTATTAGTTTTCTTAAAAAAGTCCATAGGAATAAAGAGTTGGTTGCATTTAATTGGTATAAGAATTTGGGAAGAATGTTCATTTTTATTACTGCTACTCTGGACAAGATAGGAAGTCTCATGTTTTTCCGTCTAGCCAAATCATGTTCGATATTTGTCCAACCTTTTAAAAGGTTATTTTGAAAAGAGTTTTTTGATTGTGAACAAACTTTATACCTAAGTTCTTAAAATCAGATGTTAAATTAATTGCAGTGTCTAGAAAGTGAGATGGGTTGTGTTTTAATGGGTTAATGGGAAAGATGAGCGAGTTTGAAAGTTTGAGGAAAATAACTTTCTTGGGTGGCGTAAGCTAGGGAACCTTGTTGGCTAGGCTTACATAAGCCCTTGGGCCGATAGCCTAGTACCTACCTATGTAGCTATGAACCTATTAAAATATCCAGATGGCTAGTTAGTCATATATCAAACCCCATTTTGATGAGATTGCAGGTTGATGCTTCCTGATTACGAAGATTCAAATACAAGGTTGTTGAACTACAAAGACAGAGAGTGTTCACAGACTGTCCACCATCATGAAAGGCTGCCTCTTAACTGTCTCTAATTTTTGCAAATCATCCGTGATTTTGCCATAAACTTTGCTCTGACCTTCATGCAATGTTTGATTTCCTGCCAAATCTGTGATGATTATACTGAGTCAGTAATACCAGATATTATAGTACCATACATTTTGTTTATGCAATACTTCCTGATGGAAAGCATCTTGCCATGCAAAGTTAAGGGATATGCACACTCTTTCTTTCTTTCTCTCACTCTCACTCACATACTCTCTCTCTCTCTGTCTCAACACACATACACACACACACACACACACACACACACACACACACACAC
>NC_056740.1:410322546-410335046 GCF_019279795.1 Protopterus annectens | reverse complement strand
ATATATATATATATATATATATATATATATATATATGTGTGTCTTTACTGTGCCAGTCTAATATATATATATTGCTTGAAATTCCAACGAGACACTAGAGGCAGAACTCATATAGAACACAATATATTCTGTAAGTCCAGAGAGTGTGACAATATAACTGCCCTGTTGGCTTCTAGTTTGAAATAATAAAAAAAACTGTCCTATTTGCTTCCAGTCTGAAACGAAACGAACACAGTATTTTCAGTTATTTTTCACCAACAGTACTCAGTCCTAAGACACAGGCTGCCTTTTGAAAATCAAGAAAATCCAATGCTGCAGGCCTCTCCCAGTCTAGGTTTCTGGCTCTGTCTAGTTCTGCACTTCACTGGCTAGTTTTGACTTGGCTCTCAAAATCCAGTCTTTTAGGGTCTTTCTGCCGTGATCCTCCAAGATCGGAACTAACTTTTTGGTTTTTGGCTTCCAAGCAACCTTAACTGGCAATTAGTGGTTTGTGAGTACAAAGTATTTATATGATTATTTGCTGGGAAAATTTTCACACACTTCATCTGCACTACATTTAAAGGTGCATTATACATTTTCCAAACTTAGCATCTTACAAATATTCTATTTCCCTTTCTTTTTTCCTCAATAACCCTCTCGGTCTTTCTGTTGGCTATGTCAGACTTCTGAGTGATAATGTATTGAAAAGGTTGGAGAGATAGTTCCCACTAACACAGCTTTGAGTTGCCCTCAGTTTGCCTGGAAAACCCTTGCAAAAGGACATGGTCTGTTAACCAGACTGAAGTTCCTGTATAACAAGTAATACTTTTGGGCATGGAAAATCCATTTTATTGCCACTGTCTTTTAATGGTGGAATATCTCCTTTTACAAATTAGTCAGCCTCCTGCTGATATTGCACATAGGATTCTCGTCATCTTGTATACCCTGGGATAGCACTGCCCCCGAACCTACATTTAATGTGTTGGCATACAAGGTAACATCATTAGTGATAGCAAATCACTAATGTAGGTTTCTAATAAGGTATCTTTTTCAAGTTTGTTAAATGTTCTACTGGAAAAGATCATTCAGACTCCGCTACAACTTGATGTGAGAGAAAGGTTAGTTTGGTTTTGCTTTCTTGTATTTTCTATTGCTTCATTGCCTTCTTCTGTTTTGTATACTGTGATTTATAGGTTCATAGGTTCACAGGTGTTTACTAGGCTAATGACCACAAGGACCTTTTTACGCTTTGCCATGCATCCCAAATCTCTGACAACTTCTGCTACCCTAGATAAGTGTAAGCATGGGCCTGGGAGCTGAACCATTTACAGGTTACCTGTGTCCATTAGAGACATAGGTGCCAAACCAGGGATGAATTTATGGTTTCCCATCCAATTGTCCAAGTTGCACTTGAATTGGGTTAAAGAGCAACTCTGCTTCACATGGATGGTGAGCCTATTCCATAGACAGGGTAGTCTCTGGGATACATACATATCTCTCCAGCAGGTCCTATTTATATTACAGGCAAGGTTTAAATCTTTAGAATGAATAATTCTGGTGCTGTTTCTTTTGTGGATATGCAGGAGGCCCATCAAAGTGAGGTCTGAAAATGCCCTGTATGCCAGGCTTAGATCTCCCATCAAAAGCTTGTTAGAGACTAAATACAGGGATAGGGCCTTGAGGCAGTCTGCATAGGACATATTACTTACGCCCTGTTTTCTTTTAGTGAGGAACCTCTATGGACATTCCAATTGTTGGATATGCCTGGTTAGGCACTAATCAAAGGGGGTATTGTCCTCAATGATATGTCTGACGAATGCCGAATACAGTGGAACAATGACTTCCTTGGACTTAGATGCTATACCTTTGTTTATAAGTTGAGCAACATGGAATGATTTCCTCACCACTGCTGACACATGATGATCAAAGACTAGATTACTATCTATGTGTGTCCCTAAGTCCCTGACTACTGGGTGAACTCCAACGGGTGTGTTGTCAATATGATAGTTACCAGGGATGGATGACTTCCCAAAGGATACTATTATGCATTTCTTGGCATTTAGCTTTAGTCCATGGCTATGACGCCAGTTGTTTGTCTGTGTCAGCCCCTCCAGTAAAACATTTGTGTCAGTATGAGATTCAGTGACAGCTCCTAATTTGCAATCATCTGCAAATTTACTCAGCCAGAGACCACTGACATTGGCCTTGACTTCTGAGAATTAAATGCCAAAAAGGAGCGGTCCAAGGACTGATCCCTGAAGGACTCCACTTGTGACTGGCCTATTTATAGAGGTGGGCTCTACAAAGACTTTACACTGTGGTTTACTTGTATTCTGCTTTTAATTGTATATATAAACAAGGTAAGAGAACACAGCTGAGTCTTTTGTGAATCACACAAAAATCAAGTTTTTCCCCACCCTGCTGCTGTTGTGCTTTTAAACTCAACTGTCGTAAAAGCTGTCTGCCCCCTATTTTAATTTGACTACATATATCATCCCTCCTCTTTCATTGGCTGTTGTGAATAAGCAAAAAAGTATCATTTTGTGAAATAAAATAAATATAAATAGGTTAGGTACAAACCCTTACGTCACCTGATGGACAGCTAACTGACTGACAGACAGGACCCAGGAAATTAGAAATGGGGAGTCCACTTCTACAAAGAGGCCAGTCCCAAGCAGAGTCCTTGACAGATTAGTCCTGGGGTTGCTCCTTTTTTGTCATTTAGTTCTCTGAAGTCAAGGTAGATGGCCTCTAGCTGACTAAGTTTGCAGATGATAGCAAATTAGGAGCTGTCATTGAATCCCACACTGACACAAATGTTCTCCAGGAGGGGCTGACACAGAGAAACAACTGGTGTCAGAGAGATGGAATAAAAGTAAATGCCAAGAAATGCATAATGGCATTCTTTGGGAAGTTATCCATCCCTGGTAAATATCATATTGACAACACACCCCAAAGAGCTGACTCAGTTGGCAGGGATCTGGGAACACACATAGACAGTAATCTAGCCTTTGACTATCATGTGTCCATAGTAGTGAGGAAATCATTTTATGCTGTACAACGTATAAACAAAGGTATGACATCTAGGTCCAAGGAAGTCATTGTTCCACTGTATTTGGCATTCATCAAACCTATCACTGAGTACAATTCCCCCTTTGATAAGTACCTACCCAGGCATATCAGACAGTTGGAATGTTCACAGAGGTTCCTCACTAAAAGAATACAAGACCTAAGTAAAGTGTCCTATGCAGACCGCCTCAAGGCCCTATCCTTGTATTCTGTCTCCTACAGGCTCTTGAGGTGAGATCTATGCCTAGCATACAATGCATTGTCAAATCCCACTTTGGTGGGCCTTCTGCTTATCTGCAAAACAAACAACACAAGAATTTCCTATTCTGAAGTGTTGAACCTTGCCTGTGATATAAATAGCACCTGCTGGACAGACCGATAAGTATCCCAGAGATTACTCCATCTCTGGAAAAGACTCCCCATCCATGTGAAGCAGAGTTTCCCCCTAACCTAATTCAAGTGCAACTTGGACTACTGGATGGGGAACAGGAAATTCATTCCTGGTCTGGCACCTATGTCCCTAATGGACACAGGCAACCTGTAAATGGTTCATCTCCCATTTTCTTTTTCATCTCCTGAGCCCCTGCTTGTAAATGGTTCATATCCCAAGCACCTGCTTACACTTTTAAATGGTACCAGAACTTGTCAGAGATTTGGGATGCATAGATAAGCCTAAAAAGGCCCTTGTGGTTGTTTGCCTAATAAACACCTATGAACCTATCTGCCTCAATAGACCATTGCACCTTAACAGGAGTTTTTTCTCTTGTGAAGGCTGTCAAAGGGCAAGCAATAGCCTTAAAATTGGGCACAAGCTATCTGTGGTGTGCAGCTGGTTCAAAGAAAGCCTTCACCTGCCTCTTCACAGAGAGTACAGACCATTTTCTATGGCCTCTCTTTTTCTCGTTGTTGGTCTTATCATTCCTTCTCTTAAACAGCATTCTGTGTTCTTGGCTTCAGTCATATCCTGTTTATTGTTGTTACCATTTATAGTCAAGCCTGTCTTCTTAAATCACACCCCATGTCCTTGGTTTCAATCATATCCTATTTACTTTTGTTAGCATTTACAGTCATGCATGCCTGTTGTATGGATTCCAATACAGGCAGCAGTGTACGTAACTGAGATTGCCGGTCCTCTGAAAGGACACCAATATCATCCAGAAATGGCACAGCATATCAGGAGTGAGGTTTAAATGCTTCATTCATCAGCCTCTGAAAGGTATCTGTGGCCCAGTGTGGGCAACATGCAACACTGTATACTGAAATAGATCATCCGGGGTAAGAAAAGCTGGGTTTTTTTTCGGTTGAGGGAAAAAGTGGAAAAGTGCCAGTATCCTTTTTTCAACTCCAGTGTTGTTAAACATCTGTCCTTTTATAAGCTCTCCAGTAACTCATCACTTCTGGATATATATTATATACAGTAGCTATCAAACCCTGAAATACTATTACGTTTTTAAAAGTTGTTACAAAATTGGATAAGTCTACCGGGTTTATGGAGTAAAACTGATGGGCCACTCTAGTCACTCTGAGACTCTTCAACCATTCCTAATTTACACATTTTTAATTGTTCTTGCTAACTGCTTTTGTGACTCTGTTACTCTGTTGGTTTTACTTTAACTTTATCTTTGGGTATTGTCTCTCAAATATATTTCTGTTAGTTCAGTTCTCCCAGGCATTTCAGACATCACTTCTTCAGTCCCTAATAAATATTCTATCACTTCCTACATTTTGCTCTTCTAACAGGGCTTCCTCAGGCTGTACTTCAAGTAGAGATTCACTGGTCTGTCCTTTGGAACATTAACTTGCAAACAGTCTGCAGAATTCTCTACTTCATTCCAAGGCTTCGACACATTAATGGGATACAGTTGCATTACTTTTCTATTTAACCGTGTAGTTGTCTGTCTTTATAGGTAGTTAGTAGTCATGCAGTCCAACAGTTCATGAATGAGCCTATCCCAAATTTCAAATTACTCCAAAGCACTGCCTGGTTAAGTGAGTTGCTCAAGGGCAATGGAATTTGAAGAAGTCAAACCAGGTGCTACAGAATGTGACTTTGTAATGATCTCCAAAAAAATAATAAACTGATAATCAGTGTTACCATAGAGTCCCAATAAGTGCTCGAACACCCCTAATTTGTACCACCTCCGGTTCCGTTGTATGGCCAAACTGTTGATAGCAATGCAAATCCCTTTTGCGATACAGTATTGCCACGTACCAAAAAATCAGCGATTGTTGTCTACAAAATTACTGTTGTTCTTCTGAGCGACACGCCGGTCAGATACATTAAAAAACTGATTTATTGAACTATTACATTCGTTGTTACGAGTTAGTGGTAACTAGACTCGTAATAAAAATTGCTGCTTGTTCGCACACTTGATACAAGCAGATACCAAATTCATTAAAATTCAAGATGCGAAAAACAAAAACCATACGCTAAAAATAAAACTAACTTTGACAACCTTAGTAAACACTGGTTAAGCGCTTTCACCCAAAACCTTATGGGCTTCTTCAGAACACCTTTGATTTTAACAATCGGATATTTAAAACCTTTTAGGCGCCAAAATGCCTTGACTGTTTGAATGTTTAAAGTAACAGTACTATATAAATATCTCCAATGTTAAATGTTGTATAACACTACCCTAATCACATAATTCTAAAAGATATTTTTAAAAACTATTCCAATAGTAATAAAACAATGTGGAGATGTCATATAAATTTCATAACTTGATAGCAATATAACAATAACTTATGTAACAATAATTAAATACAAAGATAAATGCATTTAATTCAGTGACTGATATGTCCTGATGTTATTAAACAACTACTCATCTGACTTCCTATCACTGGCCTTTCTAAGAAAATATATATTAAAAGATTGTTGGCAAAAGGAAAGGTGCCAGCATTGCGGATTTAAAGCTCATTCCATCACATATAACTTGGATCTGCAACAGCCGTGTAGATCACGAGTCTGCAGTATGTGACTATCACAGCTTCCCTGTGATCATCTTTGTCAAAAACAAATTAGTGTGGTAGAATTAGTAGATGTTAAGGTGTACCATAGTACAGTAATATCCACATGGGTAACTTTATCACATATGTGATATGCGTAGTCCTGTAAATAAGGTGAAATACAATTGCAAATCAAGAATGTGACCTCTTGCATCCAATGCCAACGCTACACCAATTATATGTACTCATGTAAAAGAGTGAAATATCTCTCTCTGTGTGTTTGTTTAATATTCCCCCCTGCTTGGTATCAAAGAATACTGCTTGTTGAAGAAAGAAGGCCACAATACTCTAATTGCCTCCCCCTGAATACTTTTTGCAAGTGCACTTGTGTAGTAGAAGCAATGCACTCACAAGATGTTGCATTTTACATGCTCCAAAAATGCAAAGTCTGTCAGCATGGAACTGTCAAGGTGAATGTTTTTAAATTGTTCAAAGAAAGCTATGATTTTATTGAAATGACTGAGAAGCCAGGGGTCATGCTAGACTAAAGGAAAAGCAATTACTATGATGTCAGGCTAAATGAATCAAAACATATTCTTTCTGCTCTGTTTTTTTCCCATCTTCCTCTCATGTTTATCTACAGTGCCTGTTCTTAAAATACAAATAAGACACCGTCCAGATGCCAAAAGACAGGGATATTAAGTGGTGTATTTTCATACTGGCCTAGATGTTAGGGCAACTGGTAAATGGAAGTCTCTGACTTAATTTAGAGTGGTGGTGTTACTACTGCGCCAGGGACAAAGCAGTAGGAAATTGCAGATTTCTTCCAAGTGTGTTTGTAATGCCCCCGTTACTACATACTGGTGGCTAGAGAGAACAAATGGTGGTGGGTAGAGATACTCAGGCTTGAACCCTGTAGCTTGGATGGAGGTGGCAAGGACCTGAATTCCTTATCCACCACCATTTCTAAAATAAATTTGCAGATTTTTGCCTCATATTTGTTCTGATCCTTATAAAATCTGTGCTGTATCTACATTTTTCCTTGCAAAGTCTGTAGTGCAGTCGTGCACTGATAGCATTGCTGCCTAACAGCTTCAGGTTCTCTGGTTTGATTCTCTGCTGGGGTGCCTTCTGTGTGGTGTCAGCATGTCATCCCATCTTACAAAGATGTGTCTGGCATTTCTTCCTGCTCTGCTGAAAATTGTTTTTTGTTCCAAGTCAGACTAGTTTCCTGGTTAAATGTTTAAAAATAACAGGCATTTGAATTTCAGGCTTCATATTCTTCAGAAAGTACACGGTAACACAAAACTGTTCTAGCAGCTGTCTAAGTTTATAACATGGATATTTGAAATGTGTCCCTATTTTTTGGACTGTATTCCCCCATTATTGGCTTTGTCCAGGTATTTTGTGATGACTTTTACTACTTCAGTGATTGTGCATATTTACTGTTACTGGTGGACTGTAGAAGTTTGAGTAGACTTTTATGATGGAAATGTTCTGAATTGGGTAGTTTTGTCACTGGTGCATGCATTTTGTTTAATTGTTAACTGGAAAAATGTTCAAAACAATAAATTTAAAATGTAAAATGATGTCTAACAACTGTACTGTATTGTACAAGGAATATAATTTAGTACAATCAGTAATGTGTATCAAAGAGCACATGTATGTTTCATGTGCAAGGGGCCTATGATTTTGAAAACAGCCCAAAGTTAATCTTTATCTGCCACTGGCAAAATGTATTTTCTTTAAATGTGGGTTTCAATGCTGTTTCATTGAATGTGAATTTCAAGGGCAGAGAAGCTTTTAATGCTAAGCCTGTTTTCGTTGTGAGACTGCATTGATTTGTTTAGCAGATGTCTTAGTGTTTGTGCTGTAAAATGCAAAATAAAACTTTCAAATGAAATCCAAATCATCATAGAAGTAAAGCAGTATGCACATTAGTGTTTATGGTAAATGGAGTGAAATAGCCAAATAATGGATCATTGGAAGGGCTCCATTCAACCATGATTTTGTGAGGGGGAAGGGCAGCAAACTCAAAGACAGCCCCAGCTGAACTATACCTGTATTTCTCATAAAATTTGTGGTTTTCTGGAAAATCATTTAGGAATTAAGTCACTAAATAATGACACACTGAGTTTCAGACTTCATAACCTTCAGAAAATGCATGCTAAAGTAAGACCTGTTCTGTCAACTATCTCAGTTTATACAAGAGCAATTTTTAATACTGTTTATATGTTCCCCCAATATATTTGGCCTTGTCCAGATTTATTGCATTAACAGGTCGAGAGGTACATGCAAATTGCTTTATAGAATTAGGCATAGCCAAACCTCTCAACTGTCCCTGAATTTGGCTCAAAATGTTGCTCTTCCCCTAATAATCCCTCCGCAAAATAGCAATTTTGGAAGAAAACATGGAGAGTTTACAATTAAGAAATAACTGTAATAATCAGAGTTATAGATTACTTTTATTTCAGAAATGCATGTAAACTCTTTTATTTTGTCAGCTGCTCAAGTTAGCAGTACTAATATTAAAAAAGTGTCCCTTCTTTGACAGGTTCCCAGCTGTATTGTGTGGCTATTTTATATTGTTGCATCACATTTTTGGTCCATTTTTCATAAAATTGTGGTTTTTTGGCAAATTAGTGGTAAATCATTAAAGGCTGAAGTTAGAAAATAATGACAGGCATTTGAGTTTCAGATTTCATATCCTTCAGAAAATTCATACTAATGCAAGACCTACTATTCTATTATATTTCTAAGTTTATAAGAGCAATATTTAAAAATTGTCCTTATTTTTGGGCCTCTGTCCCACTTCTATGTATGGCTTTGCCCAGATTTCTTGCTCTGAGGGTGAGAGGTATGACAAATGTGTTAGGGCCATCACCGTCAGCCAGAGACATTTCAAATTGTGACATACTGGTTGCACCCCACTCCCCCATGTACTGACTCTAGATGTGTCCAAGCAAAGCAAGGAGCAGTTATGCAGTGTAAATATGCAGGGTATCCCCCCATACAAGGTAGACACAAGTACTACAGTGGCTTTTCATCTGTTCTTGACTTTGCAGAATGGTCTGGTTTCTGTCATATTTTTGTACTGTTGATTTATGCTTATTATTCAAAGTGCCTGTTGCTCTGTGTTTTAAGTAGCAATGCTTTAATGACCATCAAGCAAGCTTGTCTGAGATCATAACAAGTAAGTAAGCTTTAATAAGCATACTGTTAAAGAATTGCCAACATTGAAGCCTTTCTGTTGTTGCCATGCAGAGAATACTTAACTAGATAATGTATAAGCATTGGATATTGAAATGCATATGACAGTATTTGTAGTAAAGGACAGGATTGCATTATTTTAAGAAGCTCATTACACTTGTTGGAGACTTCTAGTGATCTCTGAGGGCTTTACCAGTAAACTAAACAGAATACCATTCATGTGTTGTCCATAACCTGTACAGTAATCATTTAAGCAATGTATCTTGAGCTTGTTTGTTATTTGCTTTTCATTTTTTACTTTGATCATGTTTTCCCTATGAAACAAGTAGATAGTTGTCAAGCAGCAGGTCTTTTTTGGATAAGAAACATTTTTACAAGTGGGGGCATCACAGAGATTGCTACTTTCTGCATGTTACTTGGTACTTTAATAAAGCTGAATATAAATTATAATTAGAACTGCAGTGCAAGGAGAAGTAGTTTGAGTTGAGTGCTACTTGTTTTTCTTATACTTGATTTTGACTGGCATTCTCGTAATGTATTTAAAAAGTAATTTATTTTTTCATGCCTCACAACCTTTCTGTTTCCATCTAGATATTAAGTAAGCTGTCATGCAGCCAATGCATTTAAATATTTTTATTTTTTTACACTTCATTTGTCTTGATTGGACTCTCATAATGAAGGTTTGGCACCCAGGGCCGCATATTTAATTAAAGTTAGTTGTTGTGGTTTTGAGCATAGCCCCTCCCCTTTCTAATTGGCCGCACCCCTTACCATTGACCCCACCCATTCAGCTATCCCTTACAGCTCCCCTTTGATTTGAAGTCACCAGCCGCCACTGGCATTAACAATATTATCTGGTCTCCCGGGTTAAATTTTCCAAGTTGGATATTCTTAATATGAACTCATCATTGCATTTCTTCTGCACTTATCATATATGCTTCCTTGTTATGGGCATTACCAGCTTCAGGCTATCCTAAAAGCTAATATAGTGTTATGTCACACTTTTAAATGGTATCTTTTCTTCTTTACAAGACTCCATAAAAATGTCAAGTAGCCATCTCAAATGCCTACCATCTTGAAGGTTGAATGGGCTAAACCCAGTTGAAGCTTACAGCACCTGACCAAACACCACTTTATCCATTTCTTTTTTCTTCCATATGTTGCTCTTTTAATATAAAGTGTATTCCAGAATATATTTTATTTTAGCTTTACTTTTCTTGACTTACAGATACCTATCATGGAGACTTCACCCTCTTTACACTAACAAAAATAGGCTGAGATTTTTTGCATTCCCCTGCGTGTCTCACCTTCTATACTCACTTTGTGCTGAGGGTCCTCACTTTACCTCCATATTTTTATCTTCTCAGTTACTGTGCTAACACTTCTTTAAGTCTTTTTGAATACTTTTTTCTTGAACTGACATTTATTTCAGAGTTTCCTTTTAGCTCATTTATAGTTTCCTACATTGATATTTCTTACAGTGTTGGGTTTCTATTTCTCCATTACTGGGTCATGCTTCTAGTAACAGCCATGATCCTTTTTGCTGGCCAACTAAAGCCATAGTCTAGCTCCTTCTGTAGATTCTATGTCAATTCCCTTCTCCTACTGTTGCTTCTAAACTTCTGCAGAAATGTGACTGCATCACCCCTTGCCCCATTGTTATGCTGAATGGTTGTATCTAGCTTCCGATCAACCTCTTTTTTGTTTAGTACATCATCCTGTCACATTGTGTCTAAGGGTTCTTTCACCTTTTCAATAGTGCTTTAAAATGGGGAAAGACTTTTCCTAATATTACATCATGAATCAGATCAGAGCTTACAGAAATGGCATGCGACAATTTTCCCAGCTGTCTGAGTTTTTAGATGGATACAATGATGTTCGTTTGTGTCCCAATGAATGTGCTTCACCTCTGATTTTTGATTGCTACTATCTTATGCTTCTACACTCGGAGAAATACGGCAAAGGAAATTGTGCTTTCAGAACTTACTGTTGCTTTCACTTTCTGTCCTTCTGAAGAAAAAAAATACAGTACATTTTATTAGTTTTGTATAACATAGTGACCCAAGTCTGACTCAGTTATACTAGCTGTAATTCTAGCACATTCCATAGGATCTATTCCATCTAAAGCATACTTTCCAGTTTTCACCTAGCTTCAGTACTAGAAACACAGAACATAGCAGTGTAACTCCTCCCTCTACACACTTAACAAACAAACACATTACTGGCTGCTTTTTGTTTCACAGAAGATGTTACATTTCTTACGCCTGGTTTATACTTAGAAGCACGAGTCATTTTTACACAGTGTGTCATTAAATACATGTTCTATTAAAGTTACTAGCTTATCAGAGTTCTTAGGATCAATTTGCAGGACACATTTTCTTATTTTATTTGGCAAACCTCTTTTAAATCGGTCTAATGTTCTTCTTTTGCTATTTCTACCAGGTTCAATCTAGAGGTTTAAATCATACTTAAGGTCATGCATCTGTGCACTTATCAGGCTATCCACATGAAAACTGCATTTAAAATTTCTATTGCTTGAACCTTAGGGGTAATACCAGCCCTGACTGACCATTCTTTTTTGATAATAGTCCATGCAGTCAGTGTCTTCCATAACCATGCAAATTTTCAGTGCCTCTCTTATCAGTCAGGATAACAGGATTCTTGCCCAGTCTGCTCAACGACAGTTCTCTGAGATGGCATAACACTGTCTCGCTAAATAAGATGCCAAGTCATCCTCCCTAACTAGCTCCTTTAGAGGTAGCACAGTCCTCCGCTTGTAGCTATGTTGACCAGCATAATCAACTGTCAGTTTCCTTGAAGATATGCCATGGTTATTCATAGCAATTCCTCTGCAGTTGCAGATACCAGTTAACCATGCCTGGAATAAAACAGTCACAATATGACAGAGAATGTGTAGTTCAAGCATTGTTTGAACTTGGTAGCAGAGGTACTGATAGGAATTAAAAATTGTCAAGTCTCTGGCCAACTATGCACATTATCTGCCTACATTCTCAAAAACAACAGAGGTATGACAATACATAACAACACAGGTTAGTTCAGTAATCTACAGACCAGCCTACCTGGTGGTGTGAACAGTGGCATTAGGTGATGGTCACTGCTGATGTGACATCTTGACTTCATGTACTAAATCGGAAGAGGGAGCTGATGCCACAAGCCAAACTACTAACCCACTTAGCTCTGAACTTTCAAAAGAGGAAATAGTTTCTTAGTAAATTTCTTGTAACAGTGTTTAGTATATACAGCCCCTTTTGGATACAAGCTGAGTTGCAAAACAA
>NC_056740.1:410207546-410317546 GCF_019279795.1 Protopterus annectens | reverse complement strand
AAATTATTCACACTGTATGTTCAGGAACAACAATTGCTTCAGATTGTAAAAAAAAAAAACAAAACAACAACAAAAGAAAACAGGGAACAGAACACACAAGATATTGTTTGTGTTCCTAAAGAAATTATTAAGTGTATAAGTCAAATTTTACCAATGTTGATGTGCAGTGATCATGGCGTTATTAAGATTAATTTGTTGCTAGATAATTCTGCCAAACTGAGATCTAAACCAATGCACATTAGATTAATATATTGTATGAAAAGAAAACAGTCACCATGTAGAACTAAGGGGAGTGATGCGTTCAGTGGATAAACTGCAGAAGGAATGTGAAAAGTTTTGAAAGCGAAATTTTTGAATACAAAAAAAATGTTTAACATTAGGATCTAGGCACACAACATCAGGAGAGTATATTTCCATAAGAACAAGATACTTGATTAAAGTGAGAGATAAAAAATATAATAAATGGAAAAGAGATTGAGCTGCAACTTTGAAAACTGAAATAAACAAGCTAGACAAACAAATTAAGCACAGTATGAGACAAGATCAAGAGAAATTTGAAGAAAATGTATATAAAGATATTGAGCATAATATGAAACCATGTTATAGATACATAAGATGTGGAAGGAGTAAAGACATACACATTGATAAGCTGTGTATAGATTCTAAAATTTATTCTCAGGCACAATGGATTATAGATATATTTACAAAATCTTATGCAAAACATTTTGGCTCCACAAAGTGGGTAATAAATTGTCTTAATGATATGCAGGTAACCTCAGATACTAAAATCAGATTAGATTAAATTGAAAATGAACTATGCAAAATGGATCCAAACAGAGCACAGAGGGAAGATGGAATTAACAATAGTAACTAGAGAACACTTCAGCAAGAACTTACAGTACAACTATATCTACTGTTTACTAGGTGGTATAAATATGGTGGGATTCCTCAAGAGTGGAGGCATGGACTTATTAATCCTGTCTTTAAGGGAAAAGAGAGTAAGACAAACCCAGACCCTATTTTCATGTTGTGGAAAAATAACGGAGAAGGTATTACTGGCTAAATTATTACCATAAATGGAAACATTGAGACTTGGAAACCTTATATCAACATGCATATGTTGAAAATAGAGCTATTACCACCTGTAACATGACATTGTATAACAATATAACAGCCATGAATGAAAATTTGTGCTGTGATATAATTTATATACATGTAGTTTCATCATATGATAGGGTCATACATAAAGCACTGATCAATAAATTAGAGCAACTAGGTATTGATGTCAGGGTGTCCCACAAGACTCTGTCCTAGGCCCTTACCTGTTTAGATTGTATCTTTCAGGCCTATCTTTTTCAACTGAGGTGTAAAACAGTCTATATGCAGATGACTTGAAATTGGATAAACTGATTACAAGTGTTATACAAGGCTATGTGTAATACTGTCTGTATGCAGATGACTTGAAATTGGCTAAACTGATTACAAGTGTTATACAAGGCTATATCTGAAAAAGAACTTGACTAAATTGACTATTTGGGCGCATGAGAGTAATATGCTGATAAATACATTAAAACTTAAGTATCTGAGATTTTAGAGATATAAATTGAAAGGTGAATATTTAATACAGCACTCAGTGATTTAAACTGTAGATTAATTTAAGGACCAGTCTGTATATGTGTGGATCCATCTTTGAGTTTTTCTAATCATATCATCCAATTTATTAAGAATGAAAATATAGCTTGTACAAAAAGATTTATAAAGTCTATGGAAATCAGAAATGATGAAGTCAATATTTGTTAGTAGCATTAATAGCATTAGATCCAAATTTGATTATGGAATAACAATATGGAAACCTTATAAGAAAAGAAACATGACTAAACTGGAAAGAGTGCAGTGGAAACATGCCAAGGGTATCCTTGGATGTGAAAATTTAAGTTATTATGAAAGAATAAAATATCTGAATTGGTACAGTGTCTCTTATAGATATTTAAGAGGAGATCTTATTCAGGTATATAGGGCATTTAGAGGCACGTTTCTTTGGCAATGTTTGGGGTTTTCAAAAAGTAGTAGAGCATCATCAGACAACATACGTACAATATTCTATAGGAATGAGGAGTGTACTAATTGGTTCAATGACAGAGTAGCTGATGCATGGAACAGACTACCAAATTACATTAAAGCAAGTACTACTTTAGATATTTTTCAGAACAGCCTGGACACTTATTATGGGAACAACTATTCTGGTATACTCACAAGAAGGGTATTAATGCCTGTGGTTAAAATATTTCTATGTATATATGTACGTAAATTAACGTATAAGAATCAGATGGATCAGATGTTAAACCAAAGCCCTATCTGTCTGAGTTGATGATAGCTCAGGTGGATGTGAAAGATTTCACAGAAATTATTAAAAAGTGTAGAAAAAGGTCTCCAGTGCCTAGATCAAATTTCCCCTAGTCGGTATGAATAACATCCTGGGTCTCCCCTAAAATTACGCCATTGGACTAGTGGGATCTAACCTGGTCAACAAAATGTAAGTAAATAACTGAATGTACATATGTACGTAAATACACATATAAATTAATAAAACAGTATAAGTTAATAACTGTACTGAAATAGAACTTAAAACTGATAACTGCAGCATTCCGAGGGAAATGCAGGAAATAAATGGCAAATACATACCCGAGAAATTAAAAAAAAAACAACATCAAGAGAGTGGAGCTGCAGAAGTATCCAGAATGATGTGAGAGAAGTACTGGATACAGAAGGTTAAATGAAAATTTGCACATGAAAATGATGATCCAAGGTAATGTTACTTAAAATGGTACCAATATTATATAGTACTGGAAGGATAAACTAGCTTGATATCACCTTCACACAAACACTTAAATATTGCAGTTGTAACACAAAAAAAAGCAGTGAATTATTTTTCATTAAAATTAAAACTACTCCGTGTCAAAGGAAGGAAACAGAGGTTCATAGGAGAGTACAAAACTAATGGATCAATGACCCTTGCAAGCCTAGCCAGTTTTACCCAAATGTTATCCAATTTTCTAGCCAAAGGAGAAAGGGTTTTGAAAATATTTACAGACTGCTTCTCTCCATAAGGGACATGGGCACCACCCCAGGAGTGAATTTGCATTTTCCCATCAATTGTTCCAGAATGTGCTTGAAGGTGGTGAGGGAAGGACTCTGCTTCACATGACTAGGAAGCCTATTCCAGAAGAGGGGCAATTTCTGGGACACATCTGTCTATCTATAATAAGCTATTCATGTCAGATCTTTGGAGCGGGTAACCCTTGTGCAGTTAGTTTTGTGAATATTTTTCTTTATTTATTTATTTGCAGTTGGTTTACCAGGATAGTCCATTGGGCCAAAATGAATCCATTTTCAATGGAGTCCTGGGGAGAAAAGCTCCAAACAATCAAAGTTACAATAGGTTATACATGATAATTATACAAGTGTAAAAGATTCAAGCAAACAATTACAAAATAGTAGAGGAAACATTACAGCTAATACAAACTAGAGATGAAATTTTTACAACTAATACAAATTAGTGATGATAGAATATGCAACATTTCCATCAAGGGTGGGTCAGAAACTGCATTGTAGATCAGGCAGAGATCACCACTCAGTAATTGGTAGGAAATTGAATACAGTGATAAGGCTTTTAACTGGCCCGCATAATCACATGTTGGTTATACCCTGTCTTTTTTGGTGAGAAACCTCTGAGGTCACTCCAGCTGCTGCAGGTGCCTGGTGAGGTACATACCAAAGGGTGCCTTGAACTCGATTATTGGTCAGATGAGGGCCAAGTACAGTGGTACTATCATATCCTTAGATCTGGATGCCATGCTCTTAGTTATAATTTGTGTCATATAGAAAGATTTCTTCACCACCATGGACACATGGTGATCAAAGTTCAGATTACTATTT
This sequence comes from Protopterus annectens, assembly GCF_019279795.1. Taxonomy (NCBI): domain Eukaryota; kingdom Metazoa; phylum Chordata; order Ceratodontiformes; family Protopteridae; genus Protopterus; species Protopterus annectens. Next base: position 410,313,610 of record NC_056740.1, on the reverse strand, counting down.
GTCTCAGTACCCAGATCTCTCACCACTGGGTCCATTCTTATGGGGTGATCTCAATGCTGTAATTTGTAGGGGTATTTGATTTCCCAAAGGTTATTATTATGCACTTCTTTCCATTTATTTTGAGGTCATGGCTCTGACACTAATCATTAGTCTGTGTCAGACCTTTCTGTAGGATATCAACATTATATAAAGAGTCAATGATCGGCTCCAACTAGCAGTCATCAGCACACTTGGTCAGCCAAAGGTCATCTACATTTTCCTTGACATCTGAGAAGTATATCCCAAACAGAAGGGGTCCCAGCACTGAGCCCTGTGGTAATTTACTGGTGATTAGCCCCACTTTAACACTTTAACAAAATATGTCCTATCTGTTAGCCATTTGGCTAACCATTGGTGACATAAAGGTTTATGCCAAATTCTATGAGTTTATCTATAATACTAGAGTGTGGTCTTTTGTCAAGCCATTTCCAGGTCAAGGTAGGTGGTATGCACTGTCTTACCCTCATCCATAGCCTTGGTGACCTTCTCAAAGATGTCCACAAGACTGAGCAGGTAGGACCTGCCCTTGATGAAGCTGAAGTGAGTTACAGTTAGAGTCTGGAGATTTCCTGTCATTATTAATCATGTCCATGATTGTCCTTTCCATAGCCTTGCATGTGAGGCTAGTCAAACTCATGGGTACATAGTTTCCTGGGTCTGTTGATGGTCCTCTCTTGTGCACATGCGTGACTTTTGCTGTCCTCCACTCTACTACGACAACGCCTGACTGGAGACTGTGATCAAACAGAGATCCAAGTGTATTTACTATGTCATGTTTCAAGCTACTTAATAGGCACCCTGGGATTCAGTCAGTTTCCATTGCTGCCATGTTTCTAGCTTTAGAGAGCACAATGACAGTCTGTTCTTTTGCGATAACAGGAAAAGGAATGGCAGGGGATATTTCATGGGTAGTGCCTGGAGGTAATGAGAGGCTGAAATTTCTGCTGAATTTATCAGCCAGCATGTTTGCTATTTCTTCTGGATGAGTACAGGTAGTGCCATTTACAGCCAGTTCAGCACATTGTTGAGTGCTTCCCCTTAAGATTTCGGACATAACTAAGCAATTCATTGTGGTTGTCCTTTCCTTGGGAGACTATTTTAGTCTTATAATGAGCTATTGAAGACATGACTAATTCCCTTATTTGCCTGTTGAGACTAACAGGGGATTTTTTTTCTCTGTTATGTACCCTCCCAGTTACTTCTAGGCAGCATTTATTTCCTTCTGTTGTAATAGTCTAGCAACACCAGGGGTCCAACAGGCTGACTTGTTATATCGGATAGGCCTGGGTTTAGTTCTGTCAGGTTCTGCCATTTCTATGCAGTTGTTTAAGTGGGTGTATGGGGCGTTCATGTATACTTCTGCATAGGTATCTCTGTTTTCAGGGTTATGATGAGCTTTAAAATTACTGATGCTATCACTTAACAGAAGGTAATTTGTCTTGGAAAAATTCTTTAGGGTTTTAAGGTTAGATGGGGTTCTGCCATTACATTTATTTCAAAGGAGACCAATTTATGATACAGTCATACCAACGAGGACATTATGCTGGGGAGGGAGCAATGACACCCCAAGTTTGTGAGTACTATGTCAAGGATATTTGTGCCCCTAGTTTGGAGTGCAGACCAGCTGTTATTTTTATTATTTATTTATTTTACATTTGTTGCGCAGGAGAGTCTGACTGGATGGATCTATCTGAGTTCATCGACATTTTAAAATACCGAAAACGAAATAACCGACACCAAAACAGCGAAACTCATATAACCGACGCCAGAAGATCGACAGTTCACAAACATGACATCGCATACACCCGACACAACATACCAACAAACAAAACACATCCCCTATCCAACACTCACACACACAACACAAGCACACCAAAATCCTTACAAACAAACACTAACCCATACATACACAACTATCCACAACCCTGACCCAAACCCTTACCCTAAGGTCCGTCACTATCGCACACTCACCTAACCCGCCTAACCCTAACTCACTTATCCCACCCCTACCCCTACAAAACACCAACATCGCACACTTACCTTACTCGCACACTCACCTAACCGCCTCTAACCCTAACTCACTTATCCCACCCCTACCCCTACAAAACACCAACATCGCACACTTACCTTACTCGCACACTCACCTAACCCGCGCCCTAACCCTAACTCACTTATCCCACCCCTACCCCTACTAAACACCAGCATCGCACACTTACCTTACTCGCACCCTATCGTCCGTCACTACCGCAGACTTACATATCCTTTCCCCATCGCAGCTTCTCAGCGTCGGTGTCTTCTTCCGTTGGTCTTCTGCCTTGTCGATCTTCTGGCGTCGGTGACGTGACTTTCGACATTCTCGTGTCGGTTAATTCGTTTTCGACATTTTAACATGTCGATGAACTCAGATAGACCCGACTGGATACATGTCCATTTTCCGCGGATGCCCAGGGAGAAAAACTCCACAGATTAAAAACAAACAAGTATGAGATTTCTACATAGCAAACAAGTATTCATAGGAAAACACATGATTTAACAAGATTCCATAGTTTTAAAGTTACAAAGTACAATATTCATTGGTAGTTGCAAGTTTTAACAAAATTCCATAGTTTATAAGTTAGAGTAAAGTAGTACTTAGAATGTACTGGTTTCCAGTAATGACACTGATTGAGACAAATGTGATTAAGAGGGGGTTGGGAGAGGATTAGAGTTAATTCCAGAGGATTTGCATTAACAAAGTCCAGGAATCTCTGAGTTTGCACATTAGTGATTGTATGATTCCCATTTTATGTAGGGGTAGTTAAAATTGTCCACAAATACTGTGTTGGGCTGAATAGTAAGTTTAACCCTGTTTTTTGTTTTGGTGAAATGCCTGCCCTACTTCCAAGCAAGATGGCACAGCAGAGGACTCCTTCAGTATATTAAAGGACTAAGAATAGCTTGCAACTTGAGGTTGTAGTAATGCAGCAACTCGACAGCTAGACGGCAGTAAATCAAACTGTCTTTGCACAATGACAAGGGTTAGAATGGCAGGTGATAACACTTCGCACAGCTTAGACATGAAAATCAGAAATGTAGAGCAGTGAAACAGTTATAGCAGCAGGATATATATATGTTTCAATTGTTCGTTTAAAATTTACTCCCAGAAGTTTTGACCCTTATCCATACATGCATGCACAAATATATATATATATGTATATATATATATATATATATATATATATATGTACACAGGGGTCCCTATCAGATTACTGGTCGGGACCTTATTATCAAAGTTTTCAAACTTCAAACATTTTAGAATGGAGATGGCGGTACAGCGCAGAATGGGAAATTTACCATTTTCCGCAATGTAGTGCAATCTCTGAGTTGGTATAGCTAATTAGCAGGGGCTGTTAGTGGTTCAGGGGGCAGATATGCTTAAAACAGAATTTTTTTTATTTTTATTTATTTATTTTTGTAATGTTCGAAGTTCCGAAACTTTGATCATATGGTCTCAGCCGTATGAATTTTAAAGTTTTGGAACTTTGATAATCTGACTTAGATCCACATGCAGACATCATGTATACAGTCATCACATATAGATATATCACAGTGGATGCTTAGCAAACAGCCAGTAAGACAGATGGAAGAAGCATCAATATAATGTAAATGATTTTACAGTCAAGAATACAAATGAAAGAGTACAATGAGCAATCCTAACAATTTGGAAAGTAGATTATTTGATGTCTGCAAATGCAGTTTTACTACATAATTATGGATTCATAAAACAGACAGAAACTGCACAGAAAAATAGAAGAGATGCAATATAATTTTAAGGTACACTTTTGACTCCAATGAGTTGTGTGTATTAAAATTCAAACAACAATAAAAATTCTGAATGCAACCAGCTCTGATGCAGAAATGTTAATTTTTACTGGGTTTAACATTTATTATTGCTACAAGCACAGCCAGGAATATAAGTATACTCCATCTCAAAGAAAAATACAAATAAATTATCCCAGCATGAATATCTTAGCAAGACATCATTTCTGTTTCAGCTTGTTACAGTATAAATAAAAAAAAGATAAATTCACATGGGAAAGATGTTGTGCTGGATAATTTAAAATATAGCACTTGCAGTGTAAAACTAATTTGACTGGATATATTTTTTAGCCATCAGAAGTAACTTACACAGTGTTAGGAAAGCTTTCTGAGAAATGATAATAAACTCATTCCAACCTGTAAAATGTCTTGTAAATGCAATGGGATTATTACCATTTAAACCCAGATGTCTTTTAAGCAGTCTTTTTCATTACCTTCATATTGTAAGATGTAGAAATGTGCTAACACTGAATAAATGAGTCGTTTCTGCAAAAGGAAAAACAAAACAGAATTAAAAGTAAATGCGTCTGTTGGATTACATTTAATTCTATGTTTCACCACTATTAGAAAAGCTCTGGTGAGGAAAACCATGAGTAACATGATTATAAGTCCAGGGTTTGGGTCTCTCAGCCTCCATTTGTTTACTCTGAGCAAGTCACTTAAGTAGGTGGTGCTCCCAGGTTGGTCCTTGAATGGGGGCACCTCTGTACAGTTGATTGATTAACAAAGCAAAGCATTGTTTTAATACTTGCATTAACATTTTGATGAAGTAGTAGCTGCTGGTTGATACTACATGAAAGGGTGGCAGCACAAAGACCAAACAACACTTTTGTTGTTTGTGCATCATGCGTGGTATAGGAGATGCTAATAGTTGTTAACAAAATCTAGTGTTTTGTATTTCAACAATGAATCTTGATGGAGACTTCGGCATGAGTAAAATGGCTTGACAAACATCCCAAAAAGAATTATTGCTAATGTGTCATGCATTCAGCTAAGAATGTCATTAATATTTTAAACAAACAAATAAATGTTCATATCAATGACATTGTAGCAGTTCCTCAATGTTACCAAAAGAAACATCTAGACAAAGCTACAACTGTACGAAGACAAGTGGTTTTAGTTTTGTCAGGATGAAAAAAAAACACCTCCCCCATACACCTTAATTTTATTTATATACAAACTACTTGATTGCACAATGACAAAGAAAAGGAAAAGAAAAAAAAAACTCATGCATCATTGCTGGATCTGTACTAAAAACCATGCAAGCAATGATTTCCCCAGAAACTGTGCTACAATGATTTTCTATAGCAGATAGACTGTGTATTTATGATTGTCAAGTTGTAATATTATCAAGTGGTTACTCAACAATTACTACAACCTAATGCAACATGTATGTGGTAAGCATTACATTTATTTCTCTACCTTTCTTGTCTATGAATTCCTTGTTAGTTTAAAGGCTCAGAGATTCCGTTTTATTTTTTTATTTTGTGTGTGTCTATGTGTATACGCGTGTGTGTGTGTGTGTTTATGTATACGTGTGTGTGTGTGTGTAAAAAAATCACACTGCAAAAAAGAGACACGTTTTCACTGGGTCGAGTGTAGGGTACTCAACGTACAGAAAAAAGACACATGACTAGTAGGAGTTCAAGCAATTGCTTGTTTGTTAGGAGTTATGAAAAAAAAATAAACATTTTCATATTAGAAGAAATATTGCAATTTAACAGTGCTGAGAAATGAGGCTATGAACTGTTTCCTGAGTCTAGAGTTTGATTCCAACCTCCTTAATTTGCCTACAGTGTGGGTCTGAGCAAGTCACTTAACCTGATATTGTCTCTGGTTTGAGTATGATAAAGGTCCATATCTGATAGTCTTTTCTCCAGTTATCAAACACAAATAAATCAATAACAGTGATTATACAATGACAGCTCATTTATATTCAAAAACAAGCATGCTTATTGGACAGCCCAGTCAGCATACCCATTCTAAATTGAGCACATACCAATAGAATGAAGTCCAGCCGCTAAAGCACTATTGAGTGACTGAACTTCTTATTGGAATATGCTGAGGGACAATGCAAAATAAAAGAAAAATTAGGTAAATTCACAAAAATGAAAAAACACAAACATACCTGATTTTTCTTCTGTTTCTGAGCTGTCCCTTGTAAAATATCAAAAAAAAAAAACAGCTATGGAGATTCTCTTTTCTCCATTGCTTCTCCTGTACTGCACTGATGTGCTGTGCAAACATAGGAACGCAAGTCCCATATTCCTGCTCAGTACATCAGCAAAGTAGGATAAATGCAGAGAAATGCAACAGACTCCCACTTCATGTCAAACAGAGCACCTCATTGGCCCTCTTCAAACACAATCTGGAAGATTAGATAAGTAACCATAAATTCAGCCCGGGGTTTCCACCTATGTCTTTACTGGACAGAGGAAATAGGTGCTGATTGTGGAAATAAGGGTAGAACTTGGCTAGGTTCGTACTGGCTTCCTATAATCCTATGATCCTTCCCTATGGAAAAAATCCATCATTATACCTTTACACAAAGGCGGTGCAGCTACACGGTTTAATAACTGGGGGCTCATTGCAATCCTCTTCCCCAATCACTTGAAAAACATATTCACGCTGTGCTTCTACATCACCTGGATTCAAATAACGCAGCATGGACTCAGACTCCGAGACCCTCACCACAGCACAATCACTATCCTCTTTCAATTCACCAGTACAATAAACCAGCATAGGAACAATGGTAAATTAGAGTGAACTGTGTTCCAAGACTTATCCAAAGCATTTGACCCTGTATCACACCAACATTTACTCACTGAAATCTCTTCAATAGGTCTCTCTTAGTCCTTCCTTATATGGTTCTTTGATTATCTCTCTGGAAGGCGACAAGCAGTCCAGTGGTATGAGGACCTCTTCTCCTCTCTCACAGTTACCATAGGTGTTCATTGGGGCTATTTCTTAACATTTTTATAAAAAGCTTTAAACTGCCATAGAGCAAGCAAAAATAGTATAATATGCAGATGATTCTGCTTTAATTTGTACAGCACAGCTCGCAAATATCCAGACTTCAAGGAATCACTCAAATTTATTTCTCTTCAGTCGAACCCTGCCTGAAAAATGCATACCTGCTTCTTACTCTAAATAAAACAAAACTGATGCTCTTTACCCAAAAATGTTATCTTAGTCAAGAACAATCATTGTTGGTTACATCTGAAAATAATACTAAAGCTGAGGTAGTACCACATACTAAATTACTGTATACTATAAAAGATGAAAGTCTTAAATTTGATCAACATATTAATTAAAACAATTAACAAGACTCAGCAGAAACTTGGCTCCCTTTACAGGGAAAACCAGTACCTTACACACCCAGCAAGAAAAATCCTGGCCTCATCCTATTTGCTTCCAACCCTCTTATATTCATCATCTATCCTTACAAGCTAAAGTTTTACAATGAACCCAAATGAGACTCCTATTACAGCAAAGTAGCTAAATTTGGTACCACGACTACACATCAAACTCACCACTCCCAAGGCTTAAAAACAGCTAATCTGGTTAGAATTCAGCATACTCTTAACTAGTTATGACATACAAACTGATATATTATCATAAAAATGCCGTTCGTCAAAAATATACTATTACCCTACACTCCCACAAGGGGCCTACATTCCGGTGATAGATTTCAACTAAGCACTAGTAAAGCAAATAAATCATCAGGAGACTGCCTATACACTTGTTACATCTCCAAACATTGGAACACCATCACTACACAAGTAAAAGTGACTAACAAACTGCCAAGCTATAAAATCCAGCTCAAACGATACCTTACCCAGTCCTGCCCCTGCTCATGCTCATCTCTAGTTTGAGGCCTCTAGTGAAAACACATTTCTTATTACTTATCGCTAACTTTTTTGTCTTCCTACACTTGAATCAACACACCCTTCTGTATCCCCCTCTTAAACACCAGTTCTCATCTTTCTCTTTTTCTAAGTGGCCCCATCCACCACTCTCTCTCATGCAGTCTCATTATACCTATGTTATAAACCTTCCACATACACCAACAACTCTGGAATTGGCAGGTAGAACTAATCATATACCCTGCTCTCTCATTGAAATGCTATCACCACAGTCCTACTGTATATTACTATCTCCTCTCCTACATAATTTTATAACTTCATTATATTTATTGAACTCTTTACAAACCTATACAATACTAAAATCTCCCCTACATAATTTCATAACTTTATTGTATCTCTTGATCTGTTTACAAGCCTTTCTATATTGCAATGTCAAACCAGTAACTTCTTAACAACTATGTTTCCTATCTGCAGTGTAAATTCGTTTACTTTCTGCAAAGTTTTAGAGCTACCAGAGCTGTATAAATGCATAATTGTTGATGTAAATACTTTACTGTATATACCTGTCTTGTAATTGTTTTTTTTTTCTTCTGAGAAATGTAACTGTTGTTTTTCTGAGAGCTATCTTTAATCCACTTGTTAATATAACTATATTGTGATGTAGATAGTTTTTTTCCTCATGCCTCTGCTGAAAATGGGCTTCTCCCAGTTAGACTTTACTGGTCAACAAAGTCAAACAAGTAAATAAATAAGTTAACATCTCCAGAGGTAGATGGTTTTGATCCCTCAAGTGTTATACTCCCTTTTAAGGGGAGCCATATGCATTCCAACACCTTGCTCAAGTTATCCCTGTACTGACTGTCAGTTGCAGTATGACTTTTTTCTTGTTCCAATAGCAGCTAGTCTAGAAGTGTAGAAAATATGATTTGGATAAGTAGCTGTTCAAATCCAGCAGCATCTACCTTGTTTCAGAGTGTAACACCAGACATGATTGATATGCAGGGATGACTCACTCAACTTCCTTTGGATGAGATGTTAAACTGAGATGTTAAACTAAGGCCCCATCAGCCTGAGTTATCTAAGCTGGTGGTAGCTCAGGTGGATGTCAAACATATCATGGCATCTATTGACAAGAGTCATGAAAATTGCCCAATGCCCTGGCCAAATTTCTGCTAGTAGTATAAATACCACCTCTCGTCTCCCATGAAAAGAGACTACTATCCTAATGGAGCTAACCCAGGCAACAAAGGATATATAAAAAAAAATGTAAGGTGAGATGTTTTGATGGGTGGAGGATGTTGATCCCCTAAGTACTGTAATTTCTAGTGAACATGCATGCCTTCATGATGTTGACTTCTCTTTTAGTGATCAACAATTACCACGCAGGACCAGTGCTACTCTGACCATAGTAAGTCTCATTACTCTTTGTAAGACACGAGTAGCTGAAGATTTCCCTTCATATTCATCGATTTGCTGACCATCTCACTATGGCACTTAGAGTCACTACACAGAGGGAGAGAGTTGTGATTTAGGCATGTGTAAATGTTTATCATAATAACTATCACAGTTTCCCGAGTTCACTGTAACCCTGATGTAATGTTCAAAATGTCTGTAAGGTCTGCTGAGGGTTGTGATCCACTAGTTACTGTTGTCTGTTGGACAACACTCATTTTTTGTCAGTGTTTCATAATGTCACGTGCCCTTAAAATGTGTAGTTTCTCACAAATGTTATACAAATAGTTCTGTGGTGTTGCTTTTTCATACACATCATGTGATTGTGAATTAAGTAAACAGGGGTTTCAATCCCATCTGCTATACATTGTGGCAGAGTATGAAACAATCGTTGCTACACAGTAGTAACTTACTGCGTACATGTGTTGTAGTAAATTCACTTGGATATGACCCTTTCACGGGGGTGTTGTACTCAGTTATAACCGTGACCACATTCATTCACACATGTACTGCTGATGACCTCACTCCATATGTGTGATTTCTGACAAGACTTGTAGAAATTGTTTGGTGGCATCATTAGCTGGCACACTACTCATAAGAACGTAGACAGACAGGGTTCAAATCTAGGTAGATCTCACCTGTGGAATACTGACAACTACTAATGTCATGTGGTCATAATGCCATGTAGAGATAAAACTATGGTAGTGTGCCATGTCCATCTGACAGACTGCATGCCTCTCTGTCACCCTGCACTGATTCATACATTGTTTGTTGTCTTTCACTCCCCACCTGTGTTGTACATATTTTCCCTGTGCATTTTACCTTCCATTGCTTTAATACTAACTGTACAACTATTGTGTATTCACACCTCCTGTTATGGCATAAATAGTCGTGCCTATGGGTTTCTATTATCAATATCAAAGGTAATGATTTTGAAAACAGGTAAGTGCATATTTTGAATACCTCTCATCTTCTTATCACAAGAAATCATGACAAAGCCATAAATAATGGGACACAAAGGTGGAAAAATAGGGACAATTTTAACTATTGCTCTTATAACGTGAGAAAGTTGATATAATATCAGGTTTTGCATTAGCATCAATTTTCTGAAAGCTATGAAGTCTGAAGCTGAAATTCTCAATGATTTTTCAAAAAAAACTTTTTTTTTTTGGAGGAACAGACTAAAAACGAGACACACAAATCTACAGAAATCTATACAGTTGAGAAGTATGGATGATACTATGTTGTGTATCCCCTGAAAGGTATTTTGTGGTCAGCTCTTTCTTGAGTAAACTGTTAGCATGCCTTAATATATCCTGAATCTATCTAAATGTTTTCTTGCACAAAGTCATGATTTCAAATTCAGATATCATCATTTTGTTTGACTGATATTTAATTTATTCACCTTTAATATATTTGTCAGCTGCCTTTCTATTGAATACTCTCTTGTCATGCTTGTTAATATCACATTCTTGTGAATATATTATTTAACAAAGTCAAGTGTTCAAACATAGGTATGACAATTTTTATTTGCTTGACAGCAACTTTTCTCTGCAGCAGAAATGTGTTATTCTATCCCCACATTATTTGTGTGTTTGTCCGGTATTTTTGCATTGAGAGGGTGGCAGATGTGCACATCTATCATTCAAAATGTCTGTTTTTTTAATGCAAATCACATTGCAAGTAAAGTTCAACATCTGTATGATTTCGGTTAATGAAATGTGCATCATGTGCCATTGCTTGTTTGTTACTAGGCTTTCCCTAGCTCATGATTGACTCTTTTAGTGACTTGGTGTTGATGAATGTGTGTGACTCACTTCTGATTATGTAGATTATCATGCAGCCATTTGATTATATCATGCTCATACATGTATATGGGCATATAGTTACTTACCATGAATACATATATATATATATATGGGCATAAAGTTACTTACCACGAATACACACACACATATATATCTATATATATACATATATATATATATATATATATATATATATATATCTATATATCTATATGGGCATAAAGTTACTTACCACGAATACAGATATACATATATACGGGCATATAGTTACTTAACATGAATACAGATATGCATATATATATATATATATATATATATATATATATATATATATATATAGGCATACAGTTACTTACCACGGATGCAGATATACATATATATGGGCATAGTTACTTACCACTGCATGGCTATGAGTCCTCCCTGTGGGATCAAGGTGAGGCACCTCATCTTGTGACATGCCTTGGATTCTTGCATATTTAATTATTAAAACCTCTGGTTGGGTTAGCATGACTGATTGTGTTAGATTGGTCATAATGTAAACATGATTTTATTGAATTCCCAGGATAATCTTTCCTTACAGCATTTATATAGCATTTTATCAATGACTCACCTTGTATGGATAATGCTTGGTTTACTTATGCTTGATATGGTTTGATCAGGAGGGAGACGCCTGAGTGACCAAACTAAGCCAACTGTGGATAAATCAAGCATTATTCACACCCAGCCATGGGTTATTGCTATTAAACAATTGCATTTCTTTGGTGCTATTGTGATTTGTTTTTGTCTTTTATATTTCTATCCTGCTTCTGTTGTTTTAGTCCCGCATCTTCATTTGCTGGTTTATATTTTTCTTTGTCCTGTACCTATAATGACATTTTCAGTTTATGTTTATTTAAGTATAGATTTGTTTTAAGTATAGTTTTTAAGATATATAGCCTGAGACGTGGGGAGGATGGGAGAATGTTTCTCCCTGGGCCTCCGCTGAAAATTGGCTTTGTTCCAAGTCGGACTTTTCCAGTAAATAAATGTTAAATAAATATAATTACATTTTTATTTATTTATTTTGGCTTTATATTGTGTACAGGTTTATAGTTCTATGGTGTATTTATTTATTTAATTTTTAGTTTTAGTTTTAGTTTTTTTGCGGGGTGATTGGTGGTGATTGTGATGTGTCTTCATAGTCTAGTCTTTCTGTATTATGGCATTTCTTTTTATTTGGGCATGTATTGTATTTAATCATTTATAGCATGTTCATCATTTATAGTATATTTATATGCCAGATTTTCAGCATTTTTGTTGGTGTGTACCTGCTATCATCTTCCCGCTTATTTTGGAGGAATTTAGTGATTGCTGGTAACAGAAGTGCTGTGATGTCCCATGTTTACACCCAGTTATGCTCATTATTTCTCTCACTTCCATTTCTGGTTCTGATAGTAACGTTACTGCAGTGGCTTATGAGTGATTTGTATATCCTTTGTAGGTTTGCTTCTTTGCATATCTCTAGTAAGATTTCTGATAGCCAACTGATTCATATTTTTGTGCTATGTACTAAGTTTGCATTGTATTATGTGTTGTGGATGTCACTTTTTGTTTGCAGAAATAGTGCTGTTGTATTGGGTGGCAGGTTTTGAGGCTATTTCATGAGGCTTTGGACAGGACATAGTGGGTCTGTAAAGTTGATAAACACGAATCCTTTGATTGATTGTCTTGCATGATCATAGTGTTCTGCATGTTTTTTGATGTGTTCATTGAAGTTTTTTGCTATATATTCTGTGCCAACCTCTTGGATTTTTAAGATGAAACGGGTATTGGTGAGGTATCATACACCTTTGGTTCCTGTCTTCCAAGCTGTTATTATATGTCAAACTAGATCTTTCTGATGATTCCATTTTTGTGTATCTGAGGAGAGAGCTTTGCTGTTTCTTAATTGTGTTATTTCTTTAATTGTTAATGGATGTGATGTTCTAGTGTATCTTTTCTACTTCACTATTTTGTAATGACCACTTTAAACACATTTTTATCATTTGCTAATTGTGTGCAAGTCATTAAGTTGATATTTCTGTTTAATGAAGGATTATTTATATACCTGTTGAGTCCTGTTCCTATAGCTACTGAAGTGTTTAAAACATACTTTATCTTACTACTTTAGGTTCTGTGGTGTAATAGCCTGTAAGCTCTATATTGTACTGTTTTTGTTTTTGCCAGTCTTAAAATATGTTAACAGCCCGCATTATTTGCATTCTTGGATGTCCCTCTTTTTGTGCTTCTGCTTTTTGAAGTTCTTCTGATGTTATTTTTGTGTGTCTGATGATTTTGTAGTGTTTTGCTGTTTTTTCATTTTTTTTTTATTTTGCTTTTTTTAGGTATAGGGCTATTAATGCCATATTCTTGTTTTTGTAGGAATGTTTATAGTTGCATTCTCTATTAGTGTACTTGAAATATATTGTTGCCACTTGAAGGAGCATTGTCTACCTCTGGTGGTTGTTGTTGTTTTTCTTTCGACTTTTCCCATTTAGGGGTCACCACAGCGGAACTCCGGTCTGCTAATGATTGGCAGTCGATTTTTACAGTGCTGAGGTGCCAGCCCGATGCCCAACCTTCAACGAAGGCACGCCCATTCACGCATGTCTTTCGAACGCCACTCAACCGTGGAGAGGAGATGCAGACTCCACACAGAAGGCTCTCCAGCTGAGAATTGAACGGGAGAACCTCTTGCTGTGAGGAGACAATGCTACCGCTGCACCACCATGGCCGTATTGTCTAGCTCTGGTATGTTGTTGTTGTATCTTTCGGCTTTTCCCGGTTAGGGGTCACCACAGCGGAACTCCGGTCTGCTAATGACTGGTAGTTGATTTTTACGTGCCAAGTTACCAGCCCTGATGCACAACCTTTAACGAAGGTATGCCCATTCACGCATGCCCCCCATGCAGAAGACGCTTTAGCTGAGAATTGAACCGGACAGCGTCTTACTGTGAGGCGACAATGCTACCACAGCACCACCACCTCTGGTATGTTGTAAAATTATTTTTCTGTTTCAGCGTCACTTATAGATCAGGATTTATCTCTGTTTTTGATTTCTTTCATTTTTTACTTTACAGAGAAGTAATGGGACCTGTTTATGTAATATATCTGCTTACTGTTGTAGTTTTCTTTTATGAAGGCTTATACTGTTCTGTGTGCTTTGGATGAAACTGTACTGCTCGGTGTTGATGTTTTTATGTATGTATGTACATATGTATGTATGTATGTATGCATGTATGTGTGTATTTATTTATTTATTTATTTTATGCGCGTGGTAAGATGTTTGGCATTATTTATTTTTTTAATTATATTTTTCTTCCCTGTTCATCTGTAAAAGTAAAACAGGTATTCCTAGATTTCTAGGGCTAAATGATAAAGTAGAGGAATTATATTTTCTATGGCATGTACTGCCTAATACTATTATTGTATTCTTACGTATTTTTAATTGTTTGGTGTACAGTGGACTAATCCAAGGGTTTTCTGGCATGTTTTATTACTTTCTTAATGTGTCCTGGGGTTTGACTTTTAATGTACATGATGATTAATTTATTCAATCAGTGTGTACATTTTTGAATAATAATGAACTAGCCATTGCATTAATACAGGTTATATTGGACTGAATCTTTTTAAAATGTCTACATTTGTCTACATATCACCTGCATAAGTTACAGTGAGTGGACACTTCTACTGCAATGCCCATTCCACTCTTTTTTCCATTATATACCACAAAATACATGCTCAAACCAAATAATAATGGACTCAGAAGAAACTCTTGCTGAATTCCATATTTTATTAATTTGAGTGTTCTAACTGGGTGGTGCAGTGGTGCAGTGGTTAGTGTTTTTGCTTCACAGCAAGAGGTTCTTCAATTCAATTCACATATGGCCTGCCTTCTGTGTAGTTTCTGCATGTCCTCCCTGTGTTTGCATGAGTTTCCTCCCAGTACTCTGGTTTCCTCCCATATTACAAAGACATGCATTTGGAGTGTTTCTCACCAGGTCTCCACTGAAAATGGGCTCTGTTCCAGTCGGACTTTCCCGGTAAACAAATGTTAGATAAATAAATAATAAAAAACAGACATTTATTAGTGTCTGCACACATGACTGATGATAAACACCGTTCCCCTACTAAACCCTAATTTCTCTAGGACCTGCAATAATGAACCATGAAGCATTGAATCATATGCATTTATAATATCCAGTTTCCATAATAGCCCCACTTCACCTCCTAAATTAAGTTGACTCTTATATGATTTTATTAACCACAATATACTCCTGACATTCCTGAAACATTTCAGGTAAAATGTTACCTATCTGAGCATGCATTCACTTTGTATAATACATGCCAAACATTTGTAATCACAATTCAACAAAGAAATTGGTCTCCCAACAGTAAAATCATATTTCTCCTCAACTTTCCATATCAGCTTTAGCAAAGTCATAACAATGATAATTCATTATTTATTTATTTATTTACATTTGTTGACCGGGAGAGTCCGACTGGAATATCATAGACGGAAGTGACGAGACCAGAAGAGATTCATTCATTAAACACCATCAATGATTTTTCATATTGCCATTATCCCAACTTTCTGTAATAAAAATAAAAGATGGCATCTTCTTCTGGGATAGAATTAACCCTGATGTTTTTAAGGCTAATTTAACTCTAATAAAGTAAAAAGGTTGCCCAATTCTTTTTGTTTTATGTCCCACTTCATCATATATTTCAATATCCTTACTATTATTTTGTCTCAAATTAACATTTTAATGCAGAAATGTTATACCTTCTGCATAAAATCACTAATGTGCCTCACATACAGTTCAAAAGGAATTTCTAGAATATTCATGCAACTCCCTCTTTTTCTATATTCTTTAATATCAACCACCAACATTCACATGTTTACCCTCTAGTGAGGACCTTAACATTTAGGGTGGTCCCACAGACACAGCTGCAAGATAATGTGGCAATCCAGGGAAGCAGCTAACACTAGTTATGTCTGTGTTCTCCCCTGGAAGTGCCAGCAGCTCCCAATTTATGCTGCCAACAATATAGAGAATTTCTCAGCTTGAATTTTCACTGTTGGAGGGAAAAGTGAATGCTGTCAAAAGATGGTGATCATCCACTCACTCCAGTGGAAACAGTCACAGTGGTTACATGGGGATTTTAGCACATGTAAGTGAGCGTATGTGTGTGTATATGAGTATGCATGTCTGTAGAGGATTAATGAAACTTTGTGTGTTTGTGTGTGTGTGTGTGTGTGTGTGTGTGTGTGTGTGTGTGTGTGTGTGTGTGTGTGTGTGTGTGTGTGTGTGTGTGTGTGTGTGTGTGTGTGTGTGTGTGTGTGTGTGTGTGTGTGTATGTATGTGTGTGTGTGCGTGCATGCGTGCATGTGTGTGTGTGTGCATGCGTGCGTGCCTGACTGAATGTCAGCCAGCATGGTCACGTTAGGAAAGTTAGATAGAGAATCAAGAGCCTGGATATGTGGGCATATGTTGGAGCACATGTGTGGATAAATGGGTAAATATTTCCTTGACTGTGTTTGATTGTGGTTAAGGCTTGTTTGTCAATGGGTGGATGTCCATGCATGGTTTTCTGTGTGTTTCTGTGTGTGTGTGAGTAAATGGCCAGAAGGGTATGTGAGTGCATGTGTCTGTTTATTTATTTATTTTTATTTTGCATAAAGTCAAAGAGTAATTTTGTTGATTGCTCAGTTTGTTTACATGTGAGTATAAGGTAGTGCTTTGCTGACTCAATGCATGGACCACTAAGGAGTACTTACTACCGTTAGCTCTGGCAGCCCTAGTGATAGCTATAGTGTGATTCAGAAACATGCTAATGACCTGATATTGAAGCGCTGCTCTTTGTTGACGCAGCTGTCTCTGATTACATCTTCTTTCTTATATAGAACCACAATAGCAGAGTATCCTTGAAACCACAGTAGCAAAAAAAACAATGATGTCTTGTCCTTAAGTTCACCGAACGTTTTTTATTCCACAATAGATGGCATAAAATCTCTTAGCGCCTCGGCCACAACCAGCCTTTACAGAGTAAAAATCTTCTTCATCAAATTTTCATTTTATATACACAGCATTACTTAATTAATCAATTACATTCAATTAGCTTAAAATCAATGAAAGAAACTTTTTCTTAAAGCTAAAACATTTCTAAATAAAACTTTGTCAATTGCATTCCTTATTTAAACCATTAGGTTGTAAAGTATTATATTTAATAATAAAAATCGATTATTTTTTCCTAAGTAAATGTTTTAACATTTTTTTACTGGCAAAATATTGTAAAACCTGCTCTAAAACTGTTACTTTTAAGTTTTTAGTATCTCCTAAATGTGCTTTATTGAAATGTTCCGCTATGGGACTTATAACTTTGTTTTTCTTAATGTCCCTGATATGTTCTTTTATTCTTTCACTTAAACTTCTTTTAATTTCACCTATATAATAGTTTTTACAAGAACATCCTATGGCATAAGTAATTTCCCTACTTGCACAAGAGAAAATTCCTTGAGTTTCAAACTTCTTTTCATTTATTTTCTCAAAAGTTGGCACTATAAATTGACAAATCGAACATTTTCCACACAGAAAAGTTCCTAATCCTGGAAGACTTTTTATAATTTTTTTTCTTTTGGTTTACTGTATTTGCTAGGAACCAGAAAATCCTTTAAATTCCGTCCTCTCTGAAAAGAAAACCTTAATTCTATTTGTGAAAGTGAAGACACTTCTTTTTTTGTGTGCTTCCAATACCCATTTAATAATTCATTTAACCTATCTGAAAAAAGGGTGTATTTAGTAACAAAGAATAAAGAACTATCCATTGATATTTTATTTTTACAATTCTCTGAATTTTTATTGTGTAAATTTCCACTAGTGACTTCGGAACGTCCATAGATTTTAGCATAACTGTCTAACACTATATCTTGCCTATAGCCCCTTCTTAAAAGCATATCTATGGCTTTCTCAGCTTCCTTCTGTGATTCGTTCTCATCACTGCATAGCCTCTTTATCCTTAGTAGTTCTCCATAGGGGATAGAAGTTAAAGTATGAGATGGATGGCAACTAGTAGCATACAGCATCAAATTAACCTGATTAAACTTTCTACATATACTGGTTTTGATCCTTCTTTTCATTTTTCCTTCCAGAGTAACTTCTAGAAGATTTACCACTAATCCCACTTGTGCCCCATCAAATTGAATTTCATATTCGGCGAACCTAAGAACAATACATTTTCTTTCAGTTTTGGTATTTAACCTACCAGATGTAGGCAATTACTATGAATTTTAAGGCATTTTCTGAGTCCTAGTGATAGTCTATTCAAGTAAGTTAATTCCTCCTGATGTAAGCATGCTCTTCTGGCCTCATATACCATAATCCGCTTTATTTATTATGGCCTTGCATCCATATTAAGGGTGCATATGGGTTATGTGCATGGACTGCCTTCCCTGAATCAGAGTGGAGCCCTGTCATGACAGTATTTTTTTTATTATGCATCCTAGATGTTATCAGATTGAAGTAAAAATAGTACCAGAGTAATTTAATTAAGTGCTTAATCAGGAAATCTATGGTGTGAGTAAATATGGCCATGTTTCTTGATTCAGCAGCCTTTTATTGGGAGCATTTGGCTTACTAAAATGGGATCAGAAGAGGTATGTGTCATCTGTAACTCCACAGAAGCCTTGTCAGACTTAATGTGGTCTGTTGGGGTAGATATTCATGAAATTAATGATATTCATGAAATCAGCAAGTCATGATGCCCAGCTAAATGTTATTTTGGGGGCAACTGGAGAATCACCAAATGGAGGCACAGGAGCAGAGGGCTGTTGTGGCTACCCATTCTTGGCGCATGCAAGAGATCTGTTCCTATGCACAGTGCATTTAAGTGAAACCTGGAGGACCTGGAGAATATGCCACACAAAATAATATGCATGTCATTGGTCTGTCTGAACAGTTTGAAGGCATGGATGCAATGTCCTTTATCAAGACAGAGTTGACTAAAGTCCTGGGCATGGAAATCGTTCCAGTGATGGATTGTGCCCACTGGATTCTTTCCAAGGCTAAAAAGAATAATAATCCCTGGCACTTCATTACAAAATGCCTAGACTTTAACAACCAGGAAGCTATTTTGCAAAGTGCATGAGAGCAAGACAATTACTCTAAGCTGGCAAGATACCAGGTTCAGGTGGCCCACATTGCAGCATTGCCCTTAATATGAAGTAGAAGGCCTTGGCACCATATTGGGGAAGATGTTGAAAGCTAGATTTCCAGGTACAGCTGCCCAACCCCACCACTCTGCATCTGTCAAAGGACAATGTTCATGTCACATTTCATGATGCTGCAAAGGTCAATTTTTTTTTGCACAAAAATCGGAGGGGTCAGGGCAGCTCATTTTTAGATGATGTTAAAACATCATTGCAACTTACTTTTATTTATATGAATAGGGACAGGCTACCTAATGGTTCTCCTAGTAAATCTCCTTACAGAAGAAAGGGAAGGACATTTTTGGAGAAACAACAGTACAGGGATTAGGGGTCCAAACTGCCCTTTTACCCATTATGATTAGACCCTCTTGCAAGCATGGACATAGCATTATCAAATATAACTTAAAATTCATCTGGAGGAGTTGGTGCCTATTCAACAATTATGTGCGAACACCTTGGCAATTTAAAGGCAAATTCCAATAGACATTGGTCAGCTACTTTCACAGAATGCCAGTTGACTTTCTCCTTGCCTTGGTACAGGGTTGGCTTATTAATGGGAAGCCTAAGCAGGACACTGGATGACTGTACTTGGTTTTTTGATAGTGAGGCAGTATGGATGAGGTGTCATGGAAGCTGGCATTATACATCCTCTTCATGTTATTTTTCTTGGCGCTTGTATTGTGCTCTTTTATTTAACAGATACTGTACAGTTAGTAGTCCACACAGCCTTCTCATGGGTAGAGACATACTACAGTGTGTGTTGTTTATTTATTTTACATTTGTTACCCAAGAGAGGGATGATTTCTCCAGGATCAGGGTTTTTGGGCTCAGGCTATGGCTTGGTTCTTTTTCTTCAGGCAAAGCAAGTTTTGTACAATTGTTTGATTAATCATGCCATTTGTACCTAAATAGATAGCAGAACTCAAGAAGGGAATACCAATGTTGGTCTTGCTTGATATTTGGGGACCTATTGCTTCAGTGAGAATGAGAATGATTTTACCTTTGTATGCTGCAAGGTGATAAGCTTGGTAAAGGTGATGACCATACGTATTATCTGGGCCTATCAGTCCATGCTAAACATTATGTGGAAATAATGGTCGGCATATACCCACCTAGGTCTTGGCAATAATGCTTGATCCCCTGTTGACAAGGGATCAGTTTGATGGAATAGGACAGCAGACCACCCAGTGCCAGAGGCAAGGATTAGGGGCTAACACCTATGGGGAGTATTCCTGGGAACTCAGGAATTGCAAGTAGTGGATTATGGGGTTTGTTTTGAATAAAAGGGATCAGCAAAACAAGGAGCAGTTACTCTGAGATCAGCTGTTAGGGATTCTTTCCCCACCTGCTCAAGTTAATACCCATGTCTTTCTCTGGGTCCAGAATGTTGTTTTAACTTTAGTTGTTTTAATTTTTTAGTTCTGGAAGAAGATTCTGCGGGACTCTACAAGGTGTTTTCACAGGTTAAGTTATAGGGCAAATAATTGGTTGAATAAAATCATTTAAAAAAACAAAAAACAATTCCCATGAAAGGAAAAAGCAGGACCAGCTGTTGTTGATAGGAATTCTTTATTCACGTTGAAATCCAGCCAATACGGCCCAAAGACACCACAGACAATACAAAAATTGTTAAAAAGTTCGAAGTAATTGAAAAGTTGAGTGTGCTTTCCCTTTGCCCAAATGCAAAGCTTTATCAGAACCTAATTTCTAATTCCTATCAACATTGGCTGGTCCTGCTTTTTCCTTTCGTGGGAATTGTTTTTTTGCGATGAATAAAATAATTTGTTGAAATGTAATGTGGTCATTATAGCTGTTTTTGCTAGATAATGAATCGTCCTTAAACTAACAAGTTATTTGCTTTAAACTGGCTGTCTTATTATAGTTAGAGTGTTTATGACTATGTAATTAATGTTAGTGCTGTTTGCTTTCTTTTCTTCTTTTCTTGTTGTTTCTTTATCTCTTTCTGTTTTTCTGTACTGTATGTTTGGAAAATAATAATGCATATGCAGTCTCTTTTGTTCATAATATGTGCAGACTGCTTGAAATAATAAAGAGTTAAAATAAAAAACTCTAGCATCCATATCGTCTTAATGTTTCCCATTCAAGTATTTCTCCTCCATCAAACTGGAATTAAAATCCTCCGGTATAACAGTGTGTTTATATATATATATATATATATATATATATATATATATATATATATACACATTTTTATTTTATATCATAACTGTTTCCTTCTGGCGTCTTTGTATATGAATACATAATAATTATTCTCCTCTTATTACCTCACATTTCTATATCCACTATCCATTTTTTCCTGGTTCAACTATATTTGTGTGTAAAATACAAGCATTTAGTAGTAAACTAAAAGTCAGTGCTCAGAACATTTGTCTGGCACAGATGATCAGGAGGATCTCCCTGAAAAGACAAACATCTGTAAACAATATTGTTTACTACATAAACATTGATAATATCCTGCAACATAGCAATGCCTTAGCCAAATTCCTTGGTCCATTGTCAAACTCCTTACCTATAAACATTAGAAATCCATCTCTTAAACATTTTTAGAAAAAAAATATGTTCTAAGCCTTCCCCTGTTGTTAAATGTTTGTTGAGTAGTGTTACCCTGAGAAAACCCCATATGCCTTGGATCCAGCTATGTGATTTTATCACTTACTTTTATATTATCTTTATTATTATTTTTCTGCTGATTAATTTGCTCCATTCAGAAATGGTTTTCCTCCCCCACCTAGTACACATTTTATCACAGTTCTGTTTATTATTACCTATATGGCCACAGCCACTTAAATTGCCCTGTTTTCCCCACAAAGAAAGCAGTACTTTAGTTATCGTGCATACGTTAAGATGGTTCCTCTGCATGACATTTGGTCAACGGGCGGTAGAGATTGATGAACATTCATACAGTCAAACACTGGGCATTTCAAAGACATGTTTCATTGAGACAGGTAAGTGAGGTTTTGAAGAGCTTGAGAGTATTGGTATATGTGTTTAGGTGTTAGGGTTACAGTTAGGGTTAGCTAAGCAGATAGATTGTATATGTTTGTGTGTGAGTGCGTGTATTTTAGGGTTGGGGTCAGGGTTAGCTAAAGGGATAGATTTTATGTGTTTGTGTGTGAGTGTGTGTACTTAGGGTTAGGGTCAGGGTTAGGTAAGTGTATTTTAGGGTTGGGGTCAGGGTTAGCTAAAGGGATAGATTTTATGTGTTTGTGTGTGAGTGTGTGTATTGTAGGGTTAGGGTTGGGATTAGCTAAGGGGATAGATGTTATGTATTTATGTGCGAGTGTGTGTATTTTAGGGTTAGAGTCAGGGTTAGCTAAAGGGATAGATTTTATGTGTTTGTGTGTGAGTGTGTGTACTTAGGGTTAGGGTCAGGGTTAGGTAAGTGTATTTTAGGGTTGGGGTCAGGGTTAGCTAAAGGGATAGATTTTATATGTTTGTGTGTGAGTGTGTGTATTGTAGGGTTAGGGTTGGGATTAGCTAAGGGGATAGATGTTATGTATTTATGTGCGAGTGTGTGTATTTTAGGGTTAGAGTCAGGGTTAGCTAAAGGGATAGATGTTATCTGTGTGTGAGTGTGTGTATTTTAGGGTTACGGTTGGGGTTAGCTAAGGGGATCAATGTTATCTGTTAGTGTGTGAGTGCATGTACTTTAGGGTTAGGGTCAAGGTTAGGTAAGCAGATAGATGTTATGTGTTTCTGTGTGAGTGTGTGTATTTTAGGGTTAGGGTCAGGTTTAGATAAGGGGATTGATGTTATATGTTTGTGAGTGAGTGTTGTGTATTTCAAGGTTAGGGTCAGGGTTAGGTAAGGGGATAGATGTTATGTGTTTGTGTGCAAATGTGTGTATTTTAGGATTAGGGTCAAGGTTAGCTAAGAGGATAGATGTAGTTTAGGTAGCTTGTTAGTGCATGTTTGTGAGTCCATGTAGGTTTTGTATAATGCTAGTGTTGCAGGAAGGTTTTATTAAAGGTGAGGTATAGGATTAGTGGGGTCTATGTTCACACATCAATGAAAAACTTCATCAAATGGCTATTCCATAAACAGTAATCTGCGAATGTTGCTTTTAGTGAAGATTCAAACCGTCATTAAAAAAATTCACAGACTTCATCTCAGCTGAGCACTCACTGAACTCAGAAGACATTTGGAGGGAAGTATTTTTTGAGGGGTGTTACTTTGTACACGCTTGGTATACACTTTATAGTGATGACAGTGGATGTATAAACTAGGATGAATGGGCTGTGTGAAAGGGACACTTTGAGTCGATTTGAAAAACAAACAACTCTAGAAGAAGAGAGCTATTCCATCATTTCATAAACCCTGTTTACACCACACAGTCACTGGATGCTTACACTTCCCCAAAATTTTGAAGCTGTACTAAAGCCAACCCTCCAGAAGCTCTGCTCTGCCTCTAAAGTGAATCAGGTTCACTTCCGTAACACGGGGACAACCACTAACAAGGAAAATTACAATATAAACTAATTTCCCCTAAATTTTGAAGCTGTACTAAAGCCAACTCCCAAGAAGCTCTACCCTGCCTCAAAAGCAAATCATGTTGACTTTTGCAACTCAGGGACAAGCACCATCAAGGAAAATTACAATATAAACTACTTTCCCCTAAATTTTTAAGCTGTACTAAAGCCAACCCTCCAGAAGTTCTGCCCTGCCTCTAAAGTGAATCGGGTTCATTTCTTTAACTCAGGGACAAGCACCAACAAGGAAAATTACAATATAAACTAATATATGTGTAAGACTTCTTTACTAAAAAGCCACTGTACTCCTGTTTTAATTAACTTTTGGAGCATGCTGCTAAAGTCTCCTCAGCCACCTCTATTACTTTGTGCTGTCCTGCCCCAACTCGCAGGGAATTAGTCTTCTCTCCCTTTTAATTATAACTAACTTAAAGCTACTACAAGTGCCTCATCAGCCCTCCCCAACTACTATATCTCTATAAATACCCCTATGATAGATTAACTAAGTTATATTTTAAATCTACACCTCATATTAAGCTAATTCTCTTCTAGAACAAGGGTATTCTGTTACAGACTTTCCCTGTTCTCTTGGCTGCTCTCACTATCCTCAACTTTGACCTCCCCACCTACTCAACTGTCAGTTACTTTTTTGGCCTACCTTTGCCACTGAATTGGCTACTTCCACCTTTTCTGGACTGTGCACTATCCACACCGTTCGCCCTCTACTTCACTTTGGGCTCACTCTGCTCCCCTACCCTACCCCCTTTCTCACCCCCCTTCAATTACATTTATACTTTCTGTAAGCCCCTCTCCTTCCTTTTTAACTCCCAGTACAAGCCTCTACACTATCTCCAATATCCTCCCATAACTCCGCCCCAATTAAACATATCTGTATTCCAATTTATTTCACCCTCTACATAATGTTCCTCTTTTCCTCTCCTACTCCTCCTTTTATCTAGAGTACCACTATCATTTTCTTAATATGTTTTATACCTTGAAGCTCTGTACTGCCATCACCCTTACCACCACTCCTTTCTTGCTATCTCATACCAACTTCATTCATGCTATATAAAATTCCCCACCTACAATATCTCACATACTATCCATAGCACCCCACACTAATTCTAACAGTTTCTCCATCTTACCTTCCTTATTCAACTACTATACATGTCATCTACCTAAGTCAAGCGCATTACATCAACAAAAGCACCAGGTAAGTGAAATCCAACTAAATAAAACTATATTAACACATTTTTTTGCAGGGAGGCAAGTCCCTCTGCACCCCCCCATGTGGGGGGCTGTGCCCATGACACCTCGCCTACTTAAATATAACAACTCCGAGACCACACTACAGTGGGTAAAAGGATATATTTCTTCATCCCCATGATCATGCTGCTGGACAACAAACACGTTCGATGTCTTCAGGTTCGATGGTTTGGTAGTTCACTGAATCTGCAGATCGACATTTATGTGTCGACAGAGTTGTATTCGCTATTCCAGATGTTTCGGGTAATAATATAGACCTGTCCATCCTTACATATCACTATCAGACCCTCTCCCAATGTGGTGACCTTCACCCCAATCCAGGTCCAAGCAACTTTTCAACCTACAACCTTTCTTCCAGTAGAAAAACCTTTGTATAGCAACAATCAATATACGTAGTATTTGTAACAAAACAACAGAATTCCATGCCTGGCTCTCTCATTACTCCCCAGATATTGTAGCACTCACCAAAACCTAGTTAAAACCACATATATCTAACACTGAAATAATTTCCCCAAGATATAACGTCCTTAGAAATGACTGGCTCCTCAAAAAAGGTGGTGGTGTTGCATTAATCTACCGTGATACATTAGTTATTACTCCATTTCTCAAACCTATTCCTACTTTTTGGAAACATGAAATTATTACTAGCAAATCTACAGATAAACAATAGAAAACAATCATGTATTGCTGTACTTTATATTCCCCCAGGTCAGAATATACCTACTGTTGAAGATCGACTATCCTGGACTACCCTTAACATATCTAACAAAACCAACATTCTTGGTAATACCAATATAAACTGGCAATCCCTCATCTCCAGCTCTCCATCAAATAGTATAAATTTGCATAAGTCTACTCAACTCATCACTGACACCACATTTATTGTAAATAAACAAATTGAGTCAACCCTAGACTGGATACTCATCTCACACCCTCAAAAATATGCCAAAACTGGAACTCTTTCTAATATTTTTAGTGACCATCTTCCTGCATATACCCATAGAACCCAAGCACAAGTAAGCAGATTGCATTCTCTAAGAACATCTAGGAATCTCACCCATTTCAATCAACAGATATTTTTAGATACTCTAAAAACCCACAACTGATATCCGACCAAGATACTCCCACTAGATGACACAGTTAACTACTTTAACAAAGTCTTTCTTGATACTCTTAATAGTCTTGCCCCTATACGTATCAAAAGAAGAGAGCTTAGTCATGCCCCTTAGCCAGCAAAACATACTAAACAAATACTTACTTCTAGTGATAAAGCCTGAAAACAATGGCATAGACATAAAACCCCACAAAGTGAACTCAACTATAAGCAACTTCACAACTATGCCAAAAAGCATGGCATCTGTGATAAAAAAAATGCTTCTCCACTAAACTTACTACCCAACAAAACAACCCCAGAATGTACTGTAACTCAGTTTATTCTCTCCTTAATGCTGGAACTCAGCATAACCTGACAGCATCTCCTGACAAGGACCCACAAAAATTGCCTGAACTTTTAACTCACATTTTATAGATACTATCCAAAACTTAATGACTTCAAACTACAATCTAATAATAGTATAAACTGTAAAAAAAACAACAATAAATTTTCCAGCTCACGTTCAAATCTCGACTCCCCCTAGAAAAACTGTAAAGCAAACATCCCATCCACTCCACCTTTTAACGTACAACATGTACCACCTTTCTAGTGCATAAACTGCTCTCAAAACTAAAGACATGCTTCCCATCTTCTGACAGACCACCAGCTGAATACCTAAAACTTGCAGCAGATTCTATAGCTCTCTCTGTCAGTATTTTCAGTAATTGAGCAATCTCAGAATCATATGTCCCACAACTCTGGAAAAACTCAGTTATTACTCCCCTACATAAAGGCGGTAACACCAGCGATCTCTCTAACTACTAGCCCATCTCTATACTTTCACCTCTACCTAAAATCCTAGAAAAGTGCATTCATTCACAACTGCTAAAACATCTCACTGACAATAACTTGCTTGCACCCACTCAACATGGCTCTCGGACAGCACACAGCACAACTACAGCCTTACTTTCATTTACAAACACTGTAAACAAAGCCATTGATGCTGGTCTACTAACTTCAGTTATATTACTAGCTCTATCAAAGGCTTTTTAAAACCGTGTCCCAACCTAAACTACTTCTACAAATTGAAACCATTAACTGCTCCCCACACACTCTAACCTGGTTCCACAACTATCTTCACAATAGAAAACAATCTGACAGATGGCAATACAAACAATCCGAATACCTAATCAACAATACAGGAGTCCCCCAAGGATTTATTCTTGGACCCTTGCTTTTTAACATATTTATTAATAATCTTCATAAAGCATCCCATCAAAATACACTCATTCAACATGCTGACAATTCAACAATAATCACCTCCTCTAACAACTTCTCAGATCTCCTAAAGTTAACACAAAAAGCGTTTACATCAATCAAATCCTGGCTTAATGAGGCTCAACTGCTACTTAATCCCAAAAAAATCAAAACTCTTTCTATTCACATCCAAACCTCTAACTTTAGACTTTAAAATATTTTCACAAAAACAATACTGAAATTGAAATTGTAAAAACATTGAAATTACTTGGCATTATAACAGATGATAAACTCTCCTTTGAGAATCAAATAGTCAGTGCAGTCAAAAAGACCCATTTCAAGCTAGATAAGCGCTATTGGTATAAACTCTACTTGGACATGCCCACCAAGTTAAAATTGACAAACATTATGCTTCCCCCTTCCCTCCTCTATGGTACCCCATTTTCACTAACCTACACACATCTCCCTTTCCTCCTCTATGGTACCCCATTTTCACTAACCTACACACATCTCCCTTCCCTCCTCTATGGTACCGCATTTTCACTAACCTACACACATCTCCCTTCCCTCCTACATGGTACCCCATTTTCACTAACCTACACACATCTCCCTTCCCTCCTCTATGGTACCCCATATTCACTAACCTACACACATCTCTTATGAATAAGTTACAATCATGCTACTACAAAATTGCTAAGTTCATCTCCAATATCCCAACTAACACACATCACTGCCTTGCCATAAAAACTTTAACTGGTTTGAATTCTCCCCTTATCTATATTACACCCAACAAACTCTAACCCACAAATTACTATACAACCCTAATTTCTGTCCCTCTCTTCAAAATATTATACAAACACACACCCCAACTCAGAATCTTTGATCTTCTAATAAACAACACCTAATCATAACTAAACCTAACAGAAGAGCTGGGCAATGCCTTTATCCCCATGCCATTGCCAAACTAGAGAATGCTCTCCTTCCCTCTATTACCCAACTAGATGCTACAATAACTTTCAAAGCAGCACTCAGAAACCACTATCTCAATAACCATATCTGTTCCTGTAATTACATGATTAAACCACCTTAAGTATGTCCCTTGTCTGCAACACCAACAAGTACTTTATAAACTTCTGTATATCAGCTAACTATCTGCTTGTTCTTCAAGTTTTTTCTCCCATTAGTAGTCTTTTAACTGTATAATTATTTTTCTTACGTGATTCTGTAAACTGAAGGACTCAAAGACTTGCACATGAGATTATATGGATTATATCTCTGCTTCAATTGTAATATTCAACATCTGTATCTTGCCTATACAATTTAACGTTGATGTTATTTTAAATTTCCATAACTGTTTTTGAAGCTTTTCTACCCGGGCCTCCACTGAAAATGGGTCCTGGCCCAGTGGACTTTCCCGGTCAACAGATGTCAGTAAATACATAAATAACAATTGAAAGGTAATAGTTGGCCAACAACAAGGGAGTACCACACCATATAAGGTGAAATAAATGAAACCTTTTAAAATGTTCCCTTTTCCCCACTGTAGTGCAATCTTGGAGATGGTATATATAGTTGGGGGGTCATGGGTGCAGCCCCCCACCTTTGTAGGTTACTTCATTGCTGTTGGCCAGCTATTACCTTTTAATGATTTTTTTTTTTATGATTATTTCAATCTTTAATGAAAGTGACGTTTCAAGATTATGGTTTTTGGAACAGCCGTTCAATAAAGTTTTTTCTTTGAAGTGTGAACATAGATCCAGATACGTGTTGGGGAGGGGGCAGGATTAAAATCATTATGTATTACTAAGGTTTTGAAGGGGGGGCTGCAGAAAATGCTAGAAAGCAGAATAACTACTATGAGAAAATCTGCAGAAGACTGACAGATTTTCAGGCTGGAAATAAAGAAAGTAGAAAAAATGTGGAAAAGTTTTCTGCCTGATGAAAAAGTTATTGTCAAAGTAACTGAACTATGATCTTCTCTTTCTTGTGGATAAAATGGAAATGGTCTACTGAGAATCACAAACATGTGTTTCAAATAAACACGAGAATCAAGGGAGGATGAGCTAGGGGGCATCATATGGAGTTGGAGATATTCAAGAGCTGCAGAGAACAACTCCTCATTTTGTGTCTCTGAGTAAATTGTAGTGCAGGAAGTATTACCACAAAATGCAATGTACAGAGCAGACAGTCCTACTAAATACTCTAGATTTGGATGAACTTTGATGAAACCAAACCAGTACATAAATTTACAAGCATGGATCATGATAGCAAAGGCTAAAAAGTTGCAGTTATTGATGTTTATTCAAGTAAGGAAAACACCTTGTTTGATATAAAATTCCCAGGATATGCAGTGCGTAAACTTAATGCTAGTTTAAAACAATTTATGTAATTTAATACATCTTATCAAATGCAATGCCTATAAAATAAGTATATTTTTTTACTGACACAAAAGCAGAAAATAAAACCATAACATTATAATAATAGAAAAAAATGACCAAAACACAAGATAAAATCATCAAACAATTCTTTATTAAATTAGCATCCGGTAAGCACTTTTTGAGAAACACTTGGGTGAGAAATACTTGTTTATTTTTGGTTACTGAAACCTGGCTGCAAGACAAAACAAATGATAGTGCAGTGAACTATAGTGCGCTGTGTGAAAGGCCAGAGGAGGTGGAGTCCGCATCTATGTTAACAAAAGATGGTGCAGTAAACTACAGTGCGCTGTGTGAAAGGCCAGAGGAGGTGGAGTTCGCATCTATGTTAACAAAAGGTGGTGCAGTAAACTACAGTGCGCTGTGTGAAAGGCCAGAGGAGGTGGAGTTCGCATCTATGTTAACAAAAGGTGGTGCAGTAAACTACAGTGCGCTGTGTGAAAGGACAGAGGAGGTGGAGTCTGCATCTATGTTAACAAAAGGTAGTGCAATAAACTATAGTGTGCTGTGTGAAAGGCCAGAGGAGGTGGAGTCCA
This sequence comes from Protopterus annectens, assembly GCF_019279795.1. Classification (NCBI taxonomy): domain Eukaryota; kingdom Metazoa; phylum Chordata; order Ceratodontiformes; family Protopteridae; genus Protopterus; species Protopterus annectens. Next base: position 410,283,283 of record NC_056740.1, on the reverse strand, counting down.
CATCTGTGTTATCAAATGATAGTGCAGTAAACTATAGTCTGCTGTGTGAAAGGCCAGAGGAGGTGGAGTCTGCATCTATGTTAACAAAAGGTGGTGCAGTAAACTATAGTGTGCTGTGTGAAAGGCCAGAGGAGGTGGAGTCCACATCTGTGTTATCAAATGATAGTGCAGTAAACTATAGTCTGCTGTGTGAAAGGCCAGAGGAGGTGGAGTCTGCATCTCTGTTAACAAAAGGTGGTGCAGTAAACTACAGTGCGCTGTGTGAAAGGCCAGAGGAGGTGGAGTCCGCATCTATGTTAACAAAAGGTGGTGCAGTAAACTACAGTGCGCTGTGTGAAAGGACAGAGGAGGTGGAGTTCGCATCTATGTTAACAAAAGGTGGTGCAGCAAACTACACTTGTGTACACTTATTATCAATGTAGATGTTCGAGTGTATTTACTGTTGCAGTCATCACATTTGGGTTATCCCTGCCAGGGTAGTCCTTGACCGGCCTGAATACCAGAGGCTTAGTCTTTTTGCATCAGTTACTGTCACTTCAGGACTGATGTCAGGTTACTAGTAGTATAAAGTAAGGCAGCTGACTCCATTATATCAGTTTTTCTTGCCCTAACCTGTCAGGAGCCCCAAAGTGGTATCCAGGTTCTGGTGAAAACCCCCCACCAGTAGAAAGTAAATACCAATATGTCCCTTGTAAGAAAAGAGAAGAAAGAAGAGGGGGATTAAGGGAAAGAAACCAGCAGTGCAGCAGTGAATACACTAGAACATCTACATTTATGGTAAGTTTACACAACTGTACTATGTTCTTCGTATTTCACTGTTGCAGTCATCACATTTGGGTTGATTCCCAAAGCTAATGAAATGGGTGGAAGCAGTCAAGGAAACTAAGGGCTGGCTTGAATTCCCTGCAAAACTGCAGAGGCAAATCCTGCCCTGGATTTGAAGAAGATAGGCAGGTGGTAATGTTTGGTAAAGGTGTGAATAGATGTCCAGGTGGCAGCCTCCAGGATGTCCCTGGTGGGGACTCCTCTGAGGAAAGCTGCAGATGTGGGGGCTACTCTGGTGGAGTGAGTCCTCACCCCTTTGGGGGGATTCATTTTGTGTTGCTTGTAGCAGAAATGGATGCAGTGTGCTATCCATTTGGAAATGGTTTGTTTGGAGATGGCTTTGCACCCTGCCCTTGCAGCAAAGCTAACCAGCAATTGATCAGACTTTCTGAAGGATTTAGTTCTGTCTAGGTAGAATCTGAGCTGTATGTGTACATCTAGAGAGCACAGGATCTTTTCCCCTTTGTTCTGTGGGTTAGGGAAAAAGGAGGGCAAATTAATGGATTGGTTGAGAGCCACATTGGACACCACCCTGGGCATGAAAGATGGGTTAGTCCTGAGGGATACCCTGTCAGCACGGAAGATGATGAAGGGTTCCATAACCATGAGTGCTTGCAGCTCGGACACCCTTCTGTCTGACGTGAAGGCCAGAAGGAAAGCTGTCTTCCAGGAGAGAAATTTTAGCTCTGCTGAAGATGCTGATTCAAGGGGGGGGGGGGCAAAGTGAGCTTTTCCAACACAAAGTTAAGGTCCCAAGCTGGGGTTGGTGCTCTTCCGGGTGGCCTCAAGTTGCTAGCCCCTCTTAAGAACTGTTTGATCAGAGAGTGTGAGAAAATGAGCTGCTCCATTGGGAAATGAGCAGAGGTAGCAGAGGCAAGAATTTTAATAGAGGAAAAATAGAGACCACTGTATAGCAGGTCAGCTAAGTAATCCAGGATGTGAGGGAGGGAGGGCTGTGCCTTAGCCTGAATCCAGGTTCAGAACCTTTTACATTTGTTAGCATAAGACTTTCTAGTGCTAGGGCATCTGGCCTCATGTATAACATCTAGAACCTGTTTACTGAGGTTGGCAGATTGATCAGGAGTTAAGGAATAAGCCAAGCTGCCAAATTGAGAGTCTGCAATTGGGGATGCAGGAATTCTCCTTCCCTCTAAGTCAGAAGGGTTGGAATCTGAGTGAGATGCCATGGTGGCATTGGGGATAGGCTGTGCAGCAGTAGGTACCAGTGCTGGTGAGGCCATTCTAGAGCAATAAGAATTGTCCTTGGTTTTTCCTCCTTTATTTTGAGCAGTACCCTGGGGATGAGAGGTATAGGAGGAAATGCATAGACTGATAGATTGACCCTGGAGAAGGACAGGGCATCCACTTTCCAAGCCATGCAGTGATGCTCCCTGGTGCAGAACTTGCTGAGCTGATGGTTGGTGTGGGAGGCAAAGAGGTCGACCTTTGGGGTGCCCCATTTCTGAGTTATTAGGGTGAAGATTATTTTGTCGAGCTGCCACTTGTGTGGGTCCAGAAGATTTCTGCTTAAGTGGTCTGCCAGATAGTTTTGAGAACCTGGTTGGAATTGTGCTAACAATTGGAGTCGCATGGCAGAGTCTGTGTGCCAAAGCATCATGGCCAGCCTGCATACAGGGTAGGAGTGAGTCCCTTCCTGCTTGTTGATATACCACATCACAGTGGTGTTGACTGTTTTGATCAGCTGAGCCCCTGGGGAGAGAAGACGCTTGAAAGCTGTCAAAGCATGCTGGCCAGCTATCATCTCTTTTTAGTTGATGTGCAGATGGATTTGCTGTGGGCTCCATTGGCCCTGTTTGCACCTGCTATCCAGGTGTGCACCCCAGGCATAGTCTGATGCATCTGTGGTGAGGGTCTGGGTGGCAGGGGGTGGTGAGAAAGGTAGCCCCTTGTTGTGGGACCATGCTTTTGCCCACCAAAGAAAATATTTTCTGAGGCAAGATATTATGGGTAGAAGAGTCTCCAGGTCTTGGGAATGTTGGCAACAAAGGCTCTTTAGGTACCATTGAAGTTTCTTCATATACAGTCTGGCATATGGAATAAGTAGAATGCAAGATGCCATGAACCCCTGAGCTTGCAGGATTTTCCTTGCAAATAACTGGGCTCTGGTGGCTAATTGAGAGAAGTAGGCTGTCAGGAAACTTTGCTTTTCTGGTGTAAGGAATGCCATCTGGGATGCTGTGCCCAGGCTTGTCCCAGGAATATGATCCTTTGGGTAGGTACCTTTCTGGATTTCTTTTTGCTGATTGTGTACCCTAGGGAGGTCAGTAGGGACTTTACAAAGGTCAGGTGCTTGAGAAGCTTTTTCTGGCTGTCTGCCTGAATTAGGCAGTTGTCTAAGTATGGATAAATATGGATATTCCTTTGTCTACAAAAGGCAATGGCCAGAGCCAGACATTTTGTGAAAACTCTGGGAGGAGTAGATAAGCCAAACTGAAGTGCAGAGAAATGAAAGTGCAGAGATCCTGCCCTGAAACTGAGATATTTCCTGCATGATTCCCTGATAGAAATGTGGAGCTAGGCCTCGTTTAAGTCTAGGGTGGCTAGCCAAGCATCCTTGGAGAGCATTGGTAGCAGTTGCTGGAGGGTGAGCATTTTGATTCTTGGTATCACCAGGAAGATGTTTAGAATGGATAGATTGAGGATGGGGAGCCATGTGCCTGCTTTTCTGGGTACCAGAAAAAGTCTGGAGTAGAAACCTTGGCCTTTCTGTTCTGCAGGAACGTGCTCTATTTCTCTCATAGACAGCAGGGAAAGGACTTGCTTTTGTCCTCCTGCCCACTGGTTTGGAGGTAGATCTGGGAACCCTTTTAGAGTTGGAAGGGTGTGGAAAGAAAATTTGTATCCCTGGGACACTATGTTGAGAACGCAGTGGTCGTTGGTAATGGTGGCCCAGGTGCTTGTGTGAAAGGAGAGTTTTCCTCCTAGGGGTAAGTGAAGGTGGGCAGAGGGAGTTGGTGGGGGAGGAGAGTGATTGTGAGTTCTTGCCATAAGGGATGGCTTAGAACTCCCTGTTTTTGAAGTGGAGGAAGTCCACTGTTTAGATCTCTGCATTCCTTGTGGCTGCTGTCTGGGGAGTCTGCTTCCATGGGGCCTGGGCTGAACTGACCTGGTGGGAGGAGGAAAGGACCAGTGCTTGGAGGGACAATGCCTGCTGAACCTGGGTGGCTGGACCTGTAAGAAGTCCTTAACTGTTTGTAAGAAGTCCTTAACAGTCTGCATAGATTTAGATTTTTCTTCCACCTTTTTAAGGCCTCTTCTGCCTTAGTGCCAAATAAGTTGTCTTTGTGCAAGGGGCATCCAACAATTTAGATTTGACATGGTCTGGCAAGGGCTGTTCCTTAAGCCATGCATGTCTACTAAGGACAGAACCGGTGACTGCTGCCCTGCAAGAAGCATCTAGGGCATCAAAACCACAGTGCAAGGTGTGTTTAGTTACTTGACTTGAAGAATACATTTAACTTTTGTAACTCTTTAAATTCTGCACAAGCAGGAAAGGAAGACATTTTTTATTTGAGGAGTTCCAGGGAATGTTGCTGAAATTTTAGCATATGGAACTGGCAATTTAGAGCTCTGATAGCAGAGGTGTATACTTTTTTACCCCATCTGTCTAGTGCTCGGGAATCCCTATCTGGGTGGGGGGTGGGATTCTTAGCAGAGGTTGCTTTAATTCCTTTAGGACCTTGAGAAATTACCTCAGGGTCAGCAGTGGGAGATAACCTCCAGGTCAGCAGTAGGATTTTTAAAAAGCAATTTGTGTCAGTCTGGGACTCTATAATACCTGTCAGGTTTTCTGGGTGGAGGAGGGAGGGTGTCAGGAGTCAAACTGGATTCCAGGAAAAACATCCTCCACAACATCCAGGACTGGGGAGAATGGCCAGGGGTCTGTGCTGTGGAAGATCTAAGAATTCCCTGAGTCTCTTTTTAGACTGAGGGTAGTCCTGACTTTCCCATTGGAAATGCTCCCTTAAGGTATGAAGGGTTTCTCCAAAGGAAAATTATTCGGGTGGAGAGGCAGAAGGAATGGATTCCTCTGCATCAGAATCCTCATAAGCAGAGAGGGGTTGCATATCTTCATATTCAGCTGCATCAGAGTCATTGGACTTCTGTTCAGATAAAACTCCAGGGGGCAGATCTCTTTTTCTTTTGAAGGGGTAAGCCTGGCTTCCACTGATCAGCATGATAAGGTCTTCTATCATTTTAGGCATTTGAGACTGAGGCAAGGAAGCAGGTGCCTGAGACTGGGTCACAGGTTTCTTGGGTGTTGTTCGTACCCTGGGCATAAGAAACTCGGTAGTTTTTGAAAGAATGGTAGACACGAAAGAAGTCATCAGTTTCTGTCGAGAATTGGTAGTGCAAAGGACTTCCTCGGAATCCAGTGCCTGCTCAGTGGCTCCGGACCCATCCAAGGGAGAGACAACCGCAGGATCCTTAGTCGAAGAAGAGTTTTGCGGCATACTGGACTCCGAAAGGGTCTCAGTAGCAGCCTGGAAATCCATCGAAGTGGGCATCAGGAGCTGTGAAAGCGCCTCACTGAGGATCAGAGAACTGATGACTAGCTTAACGGAAGCGTCATCAGTAGGTTTGGACCTGTGTGGTCTGTCTCTGTCTTTATCTTTACATTTTTTCAGAAGATCTGCTGTCGGATGGCTTACCAAAGCAATATTGGAATTTGAGGACAGTAAGCAAAAATATGTAGCTACAATAAGGGCCTAATGATTTATAGCTCTGGCGTTGAACAAAGCAAAGAAGCGACAGTGGGGGATGGCGTGTTCTGGGCCTAAGCATGTGATGCAGTAAGAATGAAAGTCTCGGTGTGGTATTTGCTTTCCACAGGTGAGACAATTGTTAACTTTTTCTAACATCGGTTAGTGCACGAAAAAAGGATCCCCAATGGGGTACTTAGCTTTAGAAGATTTCAGCTTCAGTTCGGAAGACAAAACTCAGGTAGCGGCTGACCGGCACTCGTGCGAACTGCTTCTGCTCCGGGCTCTGCAGCAGGAAAGAATGATGTACTGGCGTCGGCTGCCTTACTTTATACAACTGATGACCTGATGTCAGTCCTGAAGTGACAGCAACTGACACAGAAATACTAAGCCTCTGGTATTCGGGCTGGTCAAGGGCTACCCTGGCAGGGATAACCCAAATGTGATGACTGCAACAGTGAAACATGAAGAACATCTGTGAAATAATACTATCACAGAACTGTGAGAACTTAAGATTTCCTGTACATTAAATGTAAACCATTTTACTTGCCCAGGGAGTTGAATGGGGTCAGTGTAACAGTGGTGTATATAGTGGTAATACCACCGAGGCTCTAAATAAACCATGGGTTAATTGCAGAGCAAATATCCTGACTTTGTACATGTGGCAGCTGGTGACTTTAATAAAGCAGATCTGAAAGAAGTACTCCCACACTGCCATCAGTATGTGGACATTCTTGCAAGGGGTGATAATATCCTGGACAAGGTGTACATAAAGTTAAAGAAAGCTTATAAGGCAGTGCAACTTCCACAAATGCAAAACTCTGACCATTATACCATCTTGCTGTCACCAGCCTACAAACCTGCACTGGTTAAAGAGAAACCCACAAAGAAACAAATCAGGGTATGGCCTGAGGGGGCTATGGAGTTCTTCAAAGACTGCTTTGCAAAAAACAACTGGGATTTGTTCAAGGAGGCAGCCACAGTTAATCAGCACCTGAGCATTGATGTATAAACTGTCTGAGGCCATACCTCTCAACCTCTTACAGCAAGAAATCTGAATAAAGTCATAAATAAAAGTCGGACAAAGGTCCAAACATATGGACGATGTTTAACTTTTGCTCTTACAAACTTAGAAAGTTGATAGAATAACAGGTTTTGCATTAGCATGATTTTTTGAAGGATATGAAGTCTGAAACTCAGATGTCTGTCATTATTTTCTAACTGTGATCTGCAATGATTTACCACTAATTTGCCAGAAAACCACAAGTATATGAAAAATGGACCAAAAATATGAGGCCAAAATCTGGACATTCTGCAAAAATCTGTACAGTTGAGAGGTATGACTGAGGCAGTGATGGCATACATTTCAAACTGCATTGTTGGGGTAACAAATACCAAGAGTCTCACTGTTAGAGCTAACCAGAAGCCATGGCTCACCCCTAAGGTATATGAGCTTCTAAAGGACAGAAACACAGCTTACAGGGCTAAGGACAAAGCAGCCCTAAGTGTAGCAAGAGATAATCTGAGGAGGGGTATAAAGGAGGCTAAGAAAGAGTATGGCAGAAAGGTACAGAGCCACTCTGAAGACATGAAGGATGCAAGGAGACTATGGCAAGGCATACAGGAGATCACTGACTACAAAATCAGGTCAGCATGGTGTGAGGACAGTATTAAATTCCTGGACAGTTTGAACATCTTTCTTTGGTAGATTTGAAGAAAGAAGCAACAGGTTAGCACTAAAGCTACGCACTGATGAGAAGGATGCAGTACTCAGCCTCAGCACAGAGGAGGTAAGAAGAGAGCTAAGGAGAGTGAACTCCAGGAAGGCTGTTGGCCCAGACAACATACTGGGCAAGGTGTTAAGAAGCTGTACTGATCAACTATGAAAAAGTGTTCAGAGAAATATTTAACACCTCTCTTATCCATGGCAAAAGTATCCTCATGCTACAAAGAAACTAACATCATCCCACTACCTTAGAAAACCACTCCCACTAGCCCAAATGACTACAGACTAGTCACTCTGATATCCACTGTTATGAAATGTTTTGAGCAGCTGATCAAAAAGCATCTTTCATCATGCGTATTTCCTGATTTTGGCCCTCTGCAGTTTGTGTACAGAGCTAACTAATCCATGGCTAATGCCATATCAGTAGCACTACACATCTCACTTGAGCATTTAGAGGGCAGAGACAACTATGTGAGATGCTGTTCATAGATTTCAGTTCTGCATTTAATACAGTGGTACCAATGATAGAAAAACTGGCACATTTAAGAATCAGTAAACATCTGTAACCGATCCTGGACTTCCTGATTGAGAGACCACAGAGGGTATGTTCAGGTAAGAAAGCATCAAAGTGCATCATGATTAACACTGGGGGTTCCACAAGGATGTGTTCTCAGCCCACTGTTATTCTTCATCCTGACCCATGACTGCTGTGCTAAGCACAAATCCAATCATATCAGCAAGTTTGCTGATGACACCACAGTCATGGGGCTCATCACAAATGAGGATGAAAAGGGATACAGAGAGGAGGTGTCATCTCTGATCAGTTGGTGCGAGCGGAACAACCTTGACCTGAATGTAAGCAAGACCAAAGAGATTATCATCAACTTCAGGAAAAGGAGAACAAACTACCTAGTGCTCAGGATCAATGGTGATAGTGTGGATAGGGTTAAAAGTATGAAATTCCTGGGTGTACACATGTCAGAGGATCTCTCGTGGTTGGGAAGCACCAGTCAACTGGTCAAGAAAGCACACCGATGATCCACTTTTTAAGAAGGCTGAAAAAAGATAAGCGTCCTTCTCATATTCTCCCCACCTTCTATAGAGGTGCAATAGACAGCATCCTCACCTGCAACTTCACAGTGTGGTTTGGAAGCTGCTCAGTTACAGTGGTGAGGGTTGCAGAAAAGGTAACAGGTTCCAGTCTTCCATCGATACAACATCTTTGTTCTGCAAGAAGCATCCAAAAGGCAAGCAAAATAATACAGGACAACACACTTCCTGCGCATGGACTGTTTAAGCATCTGACCAGGGAGGAGATACTGCAGCATTCGCTGGAGGACTACAAGATTCAGTAACAGTTTCTACCCTACATTGATTAGACTTCTAAACTTGGGCAGTAGTCCCAGGAGTCTGGACACATAATAAACCATTTTTATTTATTTGTGCAATATATACTTATATATATTCCAAGTAAGTGCAATAGTTATTTATTATAACCATAGTCAGTATTATTTAACCAGCTCAAGTGCAATATTAGACAAATAACTAATGCATTCCAGTCTGTAGCATGCTTTGCTTTATTTTAAATTGGCTAGTTAATTTAACTCGGGGAGGGTATTCTTTTTGTATATGCGTGTTGGTAAATGTCTCTGCTCTTTCTTGCGTGTATTGGGAGTAGTATTGCATTTGTTAATTATCTTTGTTCCTCTACTTGTATGTGCTGTTTCACTTCCCTTTGTAATCTCAAGAACTGAGCTGATGCACGGAATTTAATTTAGCCTACACGTGTGTAGTTCTAAATGACAATAAAGTTTACTTTGACTCTGACACTTTTGCCTTTAACTAAAGACTTCTTCAGACTGTAGAAGTCTGGTTAAAGATGAAAGCGCTTACTGGATGTTAATTTAATAAAGTACGTCTTGGTGATTTTATCTTATGGTTTACTCATTTTTTCTATTATTAAACATATTTTTCTAGCTACAAAAGAGGAAGATTTAGTATATGGGCACACAACTTTAACTATGCTAACACATAGCTGCATAGATATGTGTGTCATTGGTGCATATTCTTTCTAGAAGCATTCAGAATAAAATGCTCATGCAGTTTAAAAGTTCATCTATAGTGTCTATATTATTTGCAGAGTATTACGAAAAGTCTTCCTATATTATAGAAAGCATTGCTTATGTAATACCTGATTATATAGCTGGCTGGCTAACTTCTTAGTGCTGACAGGTGGGGAAAAATGCTGCTTATTCATAGACTATTAAAGGCCACCAAACTTGATAAAACAAAGCTCAGAGAAGATGTCGCCACACCACGGCTTGGTGTACACAGTCACTCACATAATCCTATGATCAACTTAGCAATGGAATGCATTTTCTGAAAAAGTGTAAATCAACTCATAAAATTACAAATGTTTTCTTTGACCATCTCATGGGGCTCTCAATGAGTTTGGCATAGATGCCATGTACGCAAGGGACATTTTATTATTTTTATCCTTTAATAAACTGGTGAACCAGACAATGGAACTTCTGACCTTTATCTGTTTGTTTTTCAAAGAATTATTCACGTCTTCCTTCATTTTAACTGAATATTGCTTTTCATGTTTCACTTATGGCACTGGCATTTTGACTATTGTGCCACAGGAATACCATATACTGTACATGTTGAATACTGTAGTGATCATCTCCAGGGGTATTACTTTAAAGTAATGGGATGCATTTATATCCCCTGTCATTTCAAAGATGTCTTCTATATTCCCCAGAAGATTTCTAAAATATATACTGCCCCTTTTGTGTGCAACCCCTTTAATTGTTCTGCAATGTCAAGTGAGGTAATACATAATCACAATGCATTTTGAAAAGTCAAGCATGTACCTTTCCTGTGTCATGCAGTGTGGGATTGATTGCTCTGATAAAGTATCATTCTACGTTTACAACATCCTGTCGAAATATTATCCATTCTTTGTTGCAAGGTACAGTTTTCTGTTAGGTATGCACAGAATGTATTTGTTCTCTTACCTTCATTGAATAGAATAGCATGACAGAAAATGTGCTCGCTTTGCACGCAAACCAGCCCTCTGCCCTCACCTCCACCATGAAAGGAATGCAGCACTTTTGAAGCCCAGCTGTTGAAACCTGTCTCTTCAAACATTGGAGAATGTTTTTGTTTTGCCTGGAAGGAATGCAGCTGCTCAGGTTTATTTAAGCATGAAGGAAATATGAGCTTGTACTAAAGAGGCTTAGCTGTTGGAAGAGAAATGACATTAAAAAAGATTAGAAAGCAAGTGCTACAGTTTTGTAATTAATTGTTCAAAAAGAAAGGAAGTAATATATCCGTGCAGCCCTTGGCTGTCAAGACATCTGTGTTTACTAAGTTTCCTTTATTGTGAGATCCATTTATATATTTAAGGAAAACAAGGAGACACCATAAGAAACACTAGCCAATTTTAAATTATTAATTAATATTTACTGAAAAAAAACATTATTCGAATATATTAATGTATTTTTGAGTAATGAGTCTGATTTTTATCAGGGCTGATCTTGTCTCCTGAACCTGATTGACTTCTTCGAATCAGTCTCTAGAGGTGTGGACGAGGGTAAGGCAGTCCACACAGCCTATCTAGACCTTGCCAAGGCCTTCGACACCATCCCCCACTATGGAATCATAGATAAACTTACTAAGCTGGGCATAAATCCCTACGTTATTCAATGAGTTGCCAACTGGCTAACTGACAGAACCCAGACTGTAAAAGCAGCTGACTCCAAATCCAGCTCTAGACAAGTGACAAGTGGAGTACCTCAGGCTTCACTCCTGGGACCACTCGTGTTTGGCATCTACTTCTCTGAAGTACAGGCCAATACTAAGGGACTCTGGCTAACAAAGTTTGCAGATGACTGCAAACTAGGAGCCATTATTGAATCCCCAAATGATGTGGATATTCTACAAAAGGGCCTTACAGAAACAGATGCTTGGTGCCAGAGCCATGGGCTCAAGCTTAATGCCAAGAAATGTATAGTTATCCTTTTTGGGAAAAACCATGTACCCATGAATTACCACATAGGTGGCAGTACACTAAACACTGAAAGTGTGATGAGAGACTTAGGGACACAGGTGGGCAGTGGTCTCACCTTCGATAACCACATTGCCACAACAGTCAGGAAATCCTTCTATGTGGCACACCTCATCTCTAAGGGCTTTTCATGCAGAAAAAAGGAGGTCATTGTCCCACTGTACTCATCCCTCATTAGACCCATTATAGAGTACATTATAGAGTACAACACCCCTTTTGGTATATACCTCACAAGACATCTGCAACAGCTGGAAAGGCCGCAGAAATACCTCACTAAAATAATCACAGGCCTAAAGCAGATGCCCTATGCTGACCATCTAAAAAAACTCCAGCTATACTCTGTGGCATATCGTCTACTCAGAGGTGATCTCTGCTTAACATACAGGGCTGTGTCAAACCCTGAGCTGTTGGACATGCTCCACTTAAAGAAATCCCAATCCCTCAGAGCCACATGCTCCAGGGATCTAAACCTTGTCATCACAATGAACAAAACATGCTGGAGGGATAGGTTCCTGACCCAGAGACTGCCCAGACTCTGGAGTAGACTGCCCATACATGTCAAGCAGAGCACCTCCTTCGCCCTCTTCAAAAGGAACCTTGACAATTGGATGGGAGATAGGAAATTCACCCCAGGTATCACGTCAGTCGCCCTGCAAGACAGGTGTCCAGGGAAGTAAATATTGTGGGAAGAAATATCCAGGGAATTGTTATGGCTAGGCTTGTAATGGCCCTAGGGCCGATAGCCTAGTACCGACCTATGAACCTATGAACCTATGATTGTCAAAGTTATTGAAAACCAATTAAAGTAAAATAATGTCTGGAAATGCATGGAGACTAACAATGGCATAGCCAGGCATACTCCTTGTACTCTCCTAAGTACATCTTTTTCTGATCATCACGTCGACATGTTTTTTTAGGTTATATTATATCTACAGCTGTACGGTAGCATTGTCACCTCACAGTAAGATGTTGTCCCGTTCGATTCTCAGCTAGAGCGTCTTCTGTGTGGAGACATGCGTGAATGGGTGTACCTTCGTTGAAGGTTGTGTGTCAGGGCTGGCAACTCGGCACGTAAAAATCTACAGCCAATCATTAGCGGACCGGAGTTCCGCTGTGGCGACCCCTAATCAGGAAAAGCCGAAAGACACAACACAGCAATTATATCTGCAGCTGTCTAAATGAATGCCTTTAACAATGCAATATTGCTAACCTAAAAAACAATATTTTAATAGTTTTAGGGGGAACAGCTGAAATGTTACTTATATTTATTAAATGCTTGGGGAGCAGCATTTTATTCATAGATAAGTACTAAGCTAACTGCCCTTGCGGGCCATTGTAAGCCTAGCCGATTATCCCTTGTGAGACTCAAACCCTGCACCTTGTGTTTGCAAGGCAAACACCTTAACCATTAGGCCACCCTCATGTCCATTTTTAAGTGATCGGTGTCCAGTGGAGGGGGATTAGTATTAAAAGCTTTTGAGTAAAAAATAGAATTTGCTTGCTGCACCCCTGAGGATGAGACTTAAAGGTAACTTGACAGGAGTTAATTGGTTTGGCTAATCTTTAACTACTTGAATACTAGGTAAATGGGGGGGGGGGGGTCAGAGGAATATCTTTATTTGTAATCCAAAGGGTATACAAAAATTAAAAAAAATATTGATAAATGTGAAATAAAACATAAAAGGTCATGACAGGTCAAACTGCCATTATTGACAAATGCTGTGTAACATGCTTATTGTACTAGTAATATGTTAAAACGTATCAAATTTACTTAATCATGAAATATCGTGGGCCGATTCCAAAAAAACTTGTTCTTGCTGTCATTGGTCACTGACACTAAGAGCAGGCTGAAAGTAGGTCTTTTTGAATCTGGACTTGGTAGTAAGCCTGTTTATAGATAGGCCTTACACTGAAGTAAGTCATTTACACTGAGAGTAAGTCCTTCAGAATTAGGGAGGACTTATCTTTTGGAATCTAGCCCTATGTAGACTTAGTCACATATTTTCTATGCAAACCAGTAATTTTGCATCAATTTGTAATGCTCTTTGCTGGGTAATACTGATACATCCAATTTGAAAGAGGTGACTCAGGAAGAAATGGAAAAAATAGCAAGTAAGTAGAAAAAAAAAAAATACCAAGAACAATGTATTCCCACCGTTAACAGATAACATGCATATTAAAATTATATGCCTGTTAAAATATATTGTATACGAGTATTCACATCAGCTTTCTAAATTGTGACGTAATCAAAACATTTAGCTACAACAGGCAAATTGCTCATTTGTAAGTTTAATAACAATTTTTATTCCCATTCTTTTCATTTATATAAAAACACAATCATTTCCATTCTTACAGCATGACCATCTGTAAGTGTTATACATTGTAGTTAATATAGTAACATGTAGGTCATAAAACATATCTATTTGCACCATATACAAAGATGCTTTCTCATTTAATTTCATTGTTATAAAAACAGCACATACAATAAGGATTTCAAGTCCATAGTTTGACTGTGTGATTGTGTGTATATTTCTAGGTTCCTTTGTACTTTGTTACTATGTAGTATGTATGATGTTTTATGCTAATATGATGTTAAAGGTTTGTTCCCAAATTTTTCGGGCTTTCATATTTTTGTTTCTTTTATCCATTACTATTTTATGGGCTAAAATATGTTTTATAGATTTTTTTTTTTAATCCCTCCTTAGATATATTTGTTCATAGGTTCATAGGTTCATACTAGGTTATCTGCCCTAGGGCATTTATAAGCCTAGCCAGAATGTGTTTGGCTTTAGCCACCCATTTTAAATTAATTTTGCTATGCCCTTTTTCGAGGTTAGTATACTGTGCCTCTGACTAACAGTGACACAGAAGTGATACCCGGGGTAAACCTATGATCTCCCATCCACTCATCAAGATTCCTCTTGAAGAGAGTCAATGAGGTTCAAGACTCTCGAGCACGTAGCTTGATGGGATTTGGATTTTCTGAGGTGCTGCATGTCCATTAATTCCGGGTTGGACATGGCTTTATACGTCAGGCACAGATTGCCTCTGAGCAGGCAGTATGCCACTGAGTAGAGCTGGAGTTTCTTTAACCGGGCAGCATATGGCATCTGTTTGAGCCCTTTGATCCTTTTGGTGAGGTACTTTTGGGGTCTTTCCAGTTGCTGCAGGTGTCTGGTAAGGTACATCCCAAAAGGGGCATTGTACTCAATTATGGGCCTGATGATGGATGAGTAAAGAGGCACGATGACCTCCCCTGATCTAGATGTGAATCCCTTCATGATTAGGTGGGCTATATAAAATGTTTTCTAACCACATTGGCCATGTGGTTGTCAAATGAGAGATTGCTATCAGCTTGGGTCCCCAGGTCCCTAATTACTTCTTCTGTACTTAATGGATTACCACCTATGTGGTAATTTGTGGGCACTTTGTTTTTGCCAAAGGGGATGACTATACACTTTCTGGCATTTAGCTTGAGGCCATGGCTCTAGCACCAGTTGTCTGTTTCTATGAGGCCCTTTTGGAGGATGCTTGTGTCGGCTGGAGAGTCAATTATGGTGCCCAGTTTGCAGTCATCTGCGAACTTGGTGAAGCACAGTCCTTCCGTGTTGGCCTGTACCTCCAAGAAATATATACCAAACAAGAGAGGTCCCAGGACTGAGCCTTGTGGGATGCCACTTGTAACTGGTTTGGAGTCTGACATGGCTCCAGCAATTCTAACCATTCTGTCCTTGAGCCAGTTTGCAACCCATCTAGTGACATAGGGGGTTTATATTTAAGCTGGTGAGCTTATCTATAATGCCCGAGTGGGGTATTGTATCAAAGGCTTTTGCGAGGTCCAGGTTTGCTGTACGGACCACCTTCCCCTCGTCAATGGCCTTGGTGACTGTTTCAAAGAAATCGACCAGGTTTAAGAGGCAGGATCTGCCCTTAACAAAGCCAAACTGGGTAGGATCCAGTGTCTGTAGGTCCCCAATATCTTTATTTATGAGGTCCATGATGATCCTTTCCATAGCTTTGCAGACCAAGCTAGTCAGGCTTATGGGGAGGTAGTTTCCAGGACCTGTTGAGGCACCACCTTTGTGGAGAGGGACCACTGTTGCTGTATGCCACTCTTTGGGTACATATCCTGTAGTAAGGCTGAGATTGAATAGTAGTTTTATGTTTGGGTTTAGCTCTTCTTGGAGTTCATGTAGGACACAGCCTGGGACACCGTCTGGTTCCATTGATGCTGTGTTTTTTGCTTTGGAGAGGGCGGCTCTTACCTGAGCATCTAAGATGTCAGGGGGGCAGCATTCTGCTGGGATAGATATTTGCCCTTTTGGTGGGGGGGGGGGTTTGCACTGAACCTGTCAGCTAGAATGTTGGCAATGTCTGTGGGTTCGATGTATTTTTTTGTCATTTTGGCCAAATTCTGAGCATATCTGGGAATTCCCACTCAGGTTCCAAACGTAACTAAAGAAAGCCTTGTGATTATCCTTAGTGTCCTGTGCAATTTTTCTCTCTAAGCTGGCCTTAGACGATTTTATGAGTGCCCATAGTGTTTTGCCAGTACTGATCAGAGATGCCTTCCCTTTTTGGGATTTTGCTCTATCATGTAGTAGCTTCCTCCTTCTATTGTATAGTTTGTTTATGGCTGGGGTCCACCAGACAGGACATCTGACTATGGAGGATTGGGTCTTGGTTTTATTTGGGATTGCATGATCCATGCATTCCTGACGGTGTTCATAGAATGCATTTATAAAGGATTCTGCGGTCTGGGACGTATTTTCCACAGGCTCAGGGGCTTTGAAGGCTTCCACCTCAGTTTTGAGGAGTGTGAAATTTGCTTTAGAGAAGTTTTTCACTGTGGTTTTCTGGGCAGGGGGTGGGGTCGGGATGTGAATATCCAGTGAGATTAGTTTATGGTCTGATCTTACCAGTGAGAGATACACTTTTGGTCTGGAGCATAGAGTCCCCATGTTGGTGATGATCAGGTCCAGTATGTTTTCCACTCTTGTGGGAGTGGTAACAAGTTGTTCCATAGCATTTGAGTTTATAAATTCTAGGAACCTTTGGGCTAGGGTGTTGGAGCTAGAGTCATGCTCCCAGTCTATGTTTGGGTAGTTGAAGTCGCCCAATATAATGGTGTTTGGAGAGACCTTCATATTTTTCAGTGTTATCAGGAAGGCCGAGTGGGGTTCCTGGGTTTGGGAGGGTGGTCTGCAGCAGGCTATAAACTGGAAGGCAGTTTTACCCACTGTTAGTTGCACATGGATAGTCTCTGATGCTTCGTGCTGTGCCACCAACCTGGAGGTGTGGGTATCTTTGACGAATATTGATACTCCCCCTCCTTTTGTGGTTCGGTCCAAGTTTTAGGGCTGAAAAGCATGGTATGAGGTATAACCTGGTAGTGCTGGGGTGCTCTCAGGAGCCCTGAACCAGGTTTCTTTTACTGCAAAGATATCGATGTTCTCCATGCTAAGGAGAGTTTCGAATGCATGCATCTTGAGGTTTAGACTTTTGGCGTTGAGTAGCATTACTCTTAGTTTCTTATCCCTTGTGATACCTATGGAGGTGGGTTTGTCTTTTGAGCCTTGCCTAAAATAGGCACTATGGGGGAAGCAAGTGCCTTTGCCAATATCCAAAAGCCCAGGGGTGACAGGTGCAAGCCATCCCTAGTGAAGCATCGTGGCTTGTCAAGCATGTCATCCCAGGCTGACAGGCATTGGATCCCCTTTGAATGACACCAGTACTTAAGCCAATTGTTGAAATTGATCATCTTGTCTTCATATTGTGGCATCATTCTTGGTGAGGGTAAGATGCTACTCAAGGTCAGGGCCATACCGGCCTGGGCTACATGCTCAGAGAGCTCCTCTATATCTCTTTTCATGTAGTCCAGGGAGGTACGTCTCAGGTCATTCACACCAGCATGGAGAATGACCGAGTCATATTTGTACTTGCCTTGGAGTGACCTGAGTGCTTGTGTTATGTGGCGGATCTTAGCGCCCAACAGGCAGCTCACCATAACCTTCTCCTTGTTCAGCCTGGTGAGCAGGACGTCAGTGTGCCTGATGATAGAGTCACCTATTACAAGTATATCAGGTGTGTTGTTTAGCCTTAAGGGCTGTGACTGTTCAGCACACTGGCTTTCTGAGCTATGTGTTGCATGTGTTTTGTTTTGGGGTAGCGGTTGCTTGGGTGTCTGCTTTGGAGGTCTCTGCTGCTTAGGCAGATTTTTATTTAGAGCCTCCGAGTATGTTTTTGTGTTTTTATGTGTTTGGTTTGCTGTCGTGGTAGGTCGATGTGAGACTGGAATTGTAGTGAGTGTGGTTTCCTTCTCCTCCTGACTGGTTACGCCAGTACTGAGTTGAGAGAGCTTAGCCTCCAGTTTGGCTATATGGTTGCATCTCTCACATGCGTTGGAATTTGTTGGGAGGAGGAGAGGGTTGTCTGTGTACTTGAGGCAGTTGTAACATTGCCTCAAGATTCCCAGATTCAGCAGCTGGACTGGAGAGGAGATTAACAACTGACCTTTGGACATGCTAGAATAGTACTGGGAATTCCTTTATAATTGAAAAAAGGGCCAATGGGGAACAAGGTACTCAAGGGGAGTTTGTGAGGGTGTAGTGCTTTTAATTTTTTAGTGCTGACTTATATAATTGCTTTAGTGAGCAAGTGCCAGGTAACTTAAATGCAGTGTGTTACAGGTAACTTAAATGCAAAAGCAACAAACAGTAACTTTCTTTCAAGTGAAACAAGGAAATAAGTACAGTAAGAAATTTGTAGAGTACAAAGCAATTTGTAGGGTCTACCCATCTAAGAGATATGTATAGCTTCATTAGTAAAAAAAAAGATTATAAGTATATTCGCTTGTTTTCCTGATGTGTTAGATGGGCGAATATGTGGAAGGGTAAATTCCCATGTTAGTGCTGATGTTTGATAGCTCATTTTTTGCAGTTGTATCTTGAGGGAATTCATGAGTTTGTACACACATTTGCAACTCCAAAATATATGCATTAGGTCTACTACCTGGTCCTTGCAGTGTGGACAGTATGGTGATTTGGATGCATTGAATTTGTGGAGTATTGCCGGTGTGAAATATGCATTACTATTTATCATGAGCTGCGTGTATGACAGTTTTTTAAGGGGTATACTTTTCAGTGTTAGATTGATTGCATGACTTATTTGCTGGTCATCTGTGGATGGTTTTAATTATCTCCAATAGTTAGAGAAAAGTAGGCCCTTCTGACATTTGATTTCACCTCTCTTTTTATCATTTTATATGAGTTAGATATTGTTTTCCTTGTTGTAAGAATAGTCTTCCAAAGCAGAGTACAGTTTTCCATGTCACTATTAAATATAGTAAAGTTTTGGAGGTAACTGGAACACAACTCTTTGATTTATCTTAGAATTATTGTATATGATTTGGGTAGATTTAGGTGACTTCTCATTTCTTGTGTTGTACAGTTAAGGTATGGGTAGATATCTTTTATTATTTTGTCCTTTGAGGAAAAGAGTCAAGGTCTAGCATTTTATTTATTTTTAGATTTGGATTTTTATGGAGGGGTTGTACTGTTACCATAGCTTGCCCAAGGTTTAAGGAATGAAAGAGTTTTTTTGTTATATTTATAGAATGTTTTATGGGATCTATAA
This sequence comes from Protopterus annectens, assembly GCF_019279795.1. Taxonomy (NCBI): domain Eukaryota; kingdom Metazoa; phylum Chordata; order Ceratodontiformes; family Protopteridae; genus Protopterus; species Protopterus annectens. The sequence goes on along the minus strand of NC_056740.1, from coordinate 410,264,301 downwards.
TGTTATAGGTTTGTAATTTTTTTTTTGTTTAAAAAGGGAAGCACTTTGAAATTGATGCCTAGTGCTTTAATGTACCTATAGAATATTGTCACCCAAGGAGGTGACCAAGGTTTTCATTGTTGGGTTATGTTCTGCTATTCTCAATATTCTTAGTGTTGATAATGGAGTAATAAGTTTTAAAATCTGGCAGGTTTAGACCCCCTTTGCTCTTGGGAATTGTTAGTTTCTGATACGAGATTCTATTTTTTTTGGTTCCCATATGAATGTTGCTAGGAAGGTAAGAATTTGTTTGAAAAATGTATTATGTGTAGTTATCTGTGATGTAATGAATATATATGTTAGTCTAGGTAAAATGTTCATGTTGATTATTGATACTTTGGCGAGAAATGGTAGCTTAAGGTCATTCCACCTTTTACATTCTTGCATTATGCTTAGCCATTTAGGAGTTATGTTATGCTGGTAGAATTCCTTGTTGCTCTGGAAGAAAGTAATTCCCAGATATTTAGTTTCTTCTTTAATTTTTATTGTATCTATTAGTGGTATTAATGAGATAAGTTTGGGCGGCCTTAAGGGGAAGATATTAGTTTTATTGAGGTTTCATTTGTAGTTAGACATGATTGAAAATTGTTCAATTGCAGTTATTATTTTGTTATGCCTGAGTTTGGTGTAGTGAAGTATATGTTCAGATCATCTGTGAAGGCGGTGAGATATACTTTGAAGTTGTGTGTTGAGGGGGGGCTATGGAATGTGTTTTGTTTAATATAAAGAAACAGGGGTTCTAGGTATAGGTTGAATAGAAAGGGCGATAACAGACATCCTTGTCTTGTTCTGTTTTTTATCGTAATTCTATTTGACCTTGTTTTATTTATATATAGGGATGTGTATGGATTGCTATAGAGAATTTAGATGATCTGAATGAAATTGATAGGTATGTCAAAATAAGGGGATGATTGAAGTAAAAAATCTAGGTTGATCCTGTCAAATGCCTTGTGGGCATCTACTACCATTGCATAGATATTAGTATTCCTCTGACTAGCAAAAGATATTAATGCATCCAATATTAGGGTGGTGTCACTGGTCTGTCTTTGTGGTGTGAACCCAGATTGCTCTGGAGAAATGATTTTCTCTATCAGGTTTTTTAATCTATTTGCGAGTATTGAGGTCAGAATCTTTGTATCTATATTTAAAAGGGAGATGGGTCTATAACTATCTGGGTTTTTGAGGTTTGCATGTTCTTTTAGTATGAAAATAGTTTTGGCGGCATTGAAGTGAATATCATTTATGTTGTTATTTATTATATAGTTCAGCACATAGTATAAGAGTTTAGCAATTAGCGGGGGTGAAAGTTGTATAAAATTCTGACGTAAGTCCATCCGATCCTGGGCCCTTATGTGACTTTAAATGTTTAATTGTTGTGCTTATCTCATTGGTGGAAATAGGTTCCATTAGTTTTTATTGTTGATCAAAATCTAGTTTAGGGAATTTTAGTTTTTGAAGAAAACGCTCTCTATCTTCCTTAGAGGTTTGTAATGTTTGTCCTCCCTAGATTTGAGAGTATATTTGTTCAAATATTTGGATAATTTCTTCATTTCCTGTGTACCTTTTGTCCTTGTAATTTATTTCTGATATATTTGAGGTGGTTTTGTGTTAAGAGATGATTCTGGCCAAGGCTCTGAATGGTAGTTGGGCTTCCTTTGCGTAATTAGCTAACATTCGTACCTCATAAAATGACAGCTTTCTGGTTTCTAACATATAGAGGTCTCTTTGTAGTTTTAGGAGATTGACTTCAGTTTGGCTATTAGGGTTATTTAGTAGTTCACTTACCAGTTGTTCTATTTCCCTTTCAATGTATACTCCTCTTTTAGTTGTATTTTTTTATAATATGCTTTTTTAATGAATATTCCTCTGATTTCTGATTTGGTTGCAGCCTATTCTACGTCTATTGGGACTTGGGATCTGGAGATATTTGCAAGGGTTGTCTTTACTATTTCTTCAACTTCTTTTATTACATCTGTTTTGATGAGCAGGTTAGGATTCACTGACCAGTTATGACCTCTATTAGCTGACTACTGTTTTTGTCCCAGTTGATAAATAATGTGACTTTGGAATGATCTGAGAAAACTCAAGTGTGTATAACTGTTGCTGGATCCATGTTAATGAGTATGTCTGAGATTAAAAAGAAGTCTATTCTTGACCAGGCGCAGTGATGCAGTGGTTAACGTTGTCACCTCACAGCAAGAGGTTCTCAGGTTTGATTCTCAGCTGGGCAGCCTTCTGTGTGGAGTTTGCATGTTCTCTCTGTGTTCGCGTGGGTTTCGTCTGGGTACTCCGGTTTCCTCCCACATTCCAAAGACATGCATCTGGAGAAATTCTCCCGGGGCCTCAGTTGAAAATAGGCTCTGTGGAACCTAGTCGGACTTTCCCGGTCAACAAATGCAAAAATAAAATATTTACCACATTTTGTGGCACTGCGAGTAGAATGTGAATTTTTAGGACTTATTCTTGTTAAGCCCATATTTAAAATGGTCATATAATTTAAAGTCTTGTTTAAGTTCATTTAGAGCTATTGTGGCTTGTTTATTATGTATTTTAATCAGGTTAGTCTTTTTCTGGGTTTTGATATGTGTTTCAGTCACCCCAGTTATTAGGTAGTGATCTTAAATTTGGTTTAGAGTTGGGTAAAGTGACATAAAAAAGTGATGTTAGTTGCTACAGGGTGCATATAGATTAAGCACCATTATAGGTTTTGGTACTCCTGGGTTGGTAAATGTTACTGTTGGTTACTACAGGGTGCATATAGATTAAGTACCATTATGGGTTTTGGTAATCCTGGGTTGGTAAATGTTACGTAACACCATCTTCCCTGTTTGTCCACCTTAGTCTCAAGTATCTTGTCTTGGAATTGATTTTTAATTATTATAGCAACCCCAGCACTGTTTGTTTTATCTCATTGCTATAATTTGTCTTATCCATTTTTTCCCTCAATTTCTGTTCATTGCTCTGTAGTTAAGTGTGTTTCTTGTATTAATATAAGATTGGCTTTGGTTTTCAGGGTGAGATGCAAAAATAGTTTTCTTTTTTCTTTACTTTGGAGTCCTTTAACATTCCAAGTCTCTATTTCCAACATTTATTTGTTAAGTATGTTTGTTCTACATGACTTTTATGTTAGTTTGGTTTTATGGTCTTTGCATGTGATGTTGATATGTGTTTTTGGAAAGCATCTAACTATGCACGTCCCTACCCTGGGCCTACTCACTGTACCCCTGGACCAGGAATAAAAGGGGGAATAAAGTGAGAAATTAACGTGTACTTTTAGTTTCCCTCTGATCTTTAGTTGTGTTTTCTCTTTGTGTGTAGGTTTAGAGCATGCTAGCCCCCTTATGTTACTATATACAATACAGACAAAGCGTAACAAACTAGTTCCCTAAAAACCGCTGCTGTGAAATATTCCTAGTCTCTTCCTTAAACTATTATACAATTATAGTGTTATGGTTACAGCACAGAATGTATAGCTTTTTAGCATGCAGCTTATTCCTTCTAATAATGCATGTTTAAACAACATGTTAGTAATCAAATCCTCACTTAGCTATATCAAGATATACAACAATGTGGCACAGATTTTAAGGCAGATTTGTCTTGTTTACAGTTTCCTTTTCTTTATTCTTCTCTTACCTTCCCCTCTCCTTTAAACAGTTTTTCTCCCCTACTTCGGTGCCTATACAGACTTCTGTGCAAATTTATAGCAGATTCCAGGGAAAAAAATGTTATTGGCACCTATAATCCAAAGTAGGAAAATGAGGGGAAGAGAAAAAAATCATTTTCAGGCTTAGCCAGGTATATATTCTGTCAAAGCTTACATATTCAGGTTATGCTTATGTTTCCGGCAGTCAGATAGTTTATATTTGTGTGTTCTTGTATTTTGCTTTTTTTAAAGTACATTTACACTTTATTTATCTTTATTCAAGTCAAACATCATTATTTCTGTCATACATCCTTAAGATAGGCTGGTTCTGACAGTCTCCCATGTAGTAATAAAGTCTGGATTCTTTATGATAAGTCTTAATAAGAGATTCATAGTCTTATTGGTTGTTTTGGTAAAACCATACCTTATTCTTCAGATTCTTGCTTTGCAGGTTTCTGGTCATCTTTCAGTCTGGTTTACCTTATCAGCTTGTTTAAGTCGATTTATGGGTGTCTATGGCAAGATTAACTTCTTAAACTTGCTTCATCTTCATTCTGGGCCATTTGTAGTTTGTTGTGGAGCCCTTGAGGTCGAACAGGGAGTGATTTTTGCATACCAGAGTCCCAGGAGGTGGTTCCTTATTATAAATCATGTATTGGAAACGACAGTTGAATTTTGGTTCCTGCCTGTTTTTCTTTTCCCTTTCCTGTGTGCCTCATGGCTCCTTTCATTGATTTAAGGGCATAAGCAGTAAGAGGAAGCTCTCAGGGTTGAATCCCATCCAAAATGGTCGCAATTTGGTCTGTTTTTCACTCGAGGGATGCCTGCAACGTTTTTGTTGTCTTATTTCGTTTCTGAAGGCAGAATCTGCTTGAAAACAGATAGGAATGTCTCTTTTGCCTTTTTGGGGTTAGTGACCATGTATTTAACCTCTTTAACATTGAAAATTACTTGATTTGGATATTTCATCTGGAATTTAATTTTCCTTTATATCAGAAACCTGCAATATGGAGACAGAAATTGCCTTGCTTGCCTTATCTGGATGGGAAGGTCCTGAGCAAAGAAAATGTTATTATTATTTCAGGTGAGTGTGCCTTTCTTCTTGGCTTCAGATAGGATTTTATTTACATCTTGGTAGTTTAATATAAACAGGTCTTGGTCTCAGTAATGATTGGGTTTCTCTCAGAGCTCTGTGCACTCTCTATTATCATTTGTTGTGATTCTTCAGGGTCATCCAGCAGGGATTTTATTATGAGTTTGATAGTTGGTATTAAATTATTATGTGACACAGTTTCAGGGATTCCTCTGATGATAACGTTGTTTCTTCATCACCTTGCCTCAAGGTCTGTTATTTTTGTTTGCAGACTTTGCAGATCTTTGTCATTGAGCAGTAGAGTCTATTTTTATTTCATTTTCTAGTATTTTTGTCTCAGATTTTTCCATTCTAGTTAGTATTTGGTTAAATGAATCACCAAATTGTAAAGATAGTTCTTGTATTGCTTGTTGACTAGGTAATAAAGCAGCTTTAATGTCTTCCAGGTTAGCTGGCTGGTCTGCCTTGGTTTTGCCTGTAGATTTAGTATTGTCTGATTGTCTATTTGTCCTTAGTCTTTTTGGAGTTGTATCTTTATCTGTTGAGGCTAGTACCAAGAATTTGGTTTTAGTTGTTACAGTGTCCATATTATTTTCTTCTTTTGACATCCTGCTGCTTGGTACTTTTTCAGACACTGTATATGAGTGCAGGGCCTCAGCACCACGTGGCTTCAGTTGTTTCTAAGACCTTCGATAATCCTGTTGTTTTTAAAAGGAATCTGCTGCTATTTTTTCTTCCTTTGATTGCTGTTTGTTATCTGGAATAGATGTCCAGTCTTGTTTCTGCATTTTTTTATTCTGGTTTGCCTTCTGGGTTTATTTTAATCCAGGGTATTTCAGAGAGCTAGGTGTTAGTCGTGCTCACAGAACAGCGGCCATCTTGAACGCCGCATAAAAGAGATTCTGAATGTGCATTTTGCACTTACTTCCTTTTTAAGCCTAGACTGCATAGTTATAGAATAGAACTAAAGCTAAAGACTAAAACATGATACACTTTGCTAGTAGACAGTACTTTCTGTAGGTAAGAGAGAGGGGCGTATAGTTTTAGAATCAATATAGACCACAAGACCCTTACAGTTAATATATCATTCATTAAGTTCTGAAAAGGAACAGAAAAAAAAACATGGCATATGTATTCCAGCAGTTTCACAGTTACACAGCTGTAACTATTACCTCATCCCCTGGTTCAGACAATGCCAATACATGCTTTTAGTTTCCTTTGACTTAAGGAAATATAGTGATTGTCTGTTTGTGTGCATGCATACCGTTCTATTTTGTCGGCAATTGTATGCAATTCTGTAGGCAATAAAGCATGCCCCATTTTCAATATTGCTGTTAATTTTGGGGATTTTTAACAGATTTATAACAAAAAGCCGGTTGTAAAATACAGAAAAAAACACTTTAATATAATAAAACCTTCAGTAAGGGCTTTCGTCTCACATAATTGAATGAGGGTTCTTCAGACTGAAAGCAATTAATTGAAAGCTCACATTTATATTATGAAATGATCACATGCCAAAAAAATGGCTAATGCTTTAACCCTTTACGTCTTAAATATATAATAAAATCCTCATGATTATTTAAACCTGGGGGATAGCAAGCATTTAATCTCACTTGCCATGAATATTCTAACCACCACAGCTCTTCTTCTTCTGCATTTAACACCAGAAACTTAAGTGCAACTTTCCAAATGCCATTCTTATAATGTCTACTTAAAGCATTCCTGTCATCACTTATAAGACCTGCATGTTTGTGTTCATATATTCTTTTATACAACTCATAAGAAGTCCTGCATATATAAAAAGCCAAACAGGAAACCCAGAAAGCAAGATAAACCACAAATTTTGACTTACATGAAAACATGCCATTTACACTGACCCTGTTATTATTTATGGATGTTACTGTTAGTCTGAAGAAAGAGCCATGGTGGTGCAGTGGTTAGCATTGTCGCCTCACAGCAAGAGACTCTCTGGTCCGATTCTCAGCTGGAGCGCCTTCTGTGCAGAGTCTGCATGTCCTGCCCGTGGTTGAGTAAATTGAAAGATATGCAGGTAGGTGCGAGAGTGTGTGAGTGTGCCTTTTTTGAAGGTTGGGTGCCAGGCTGGCAAATTGACACCGTAAAAATTCATTGCCAATCATTAGCAGACCAGAGTTCCGCTCTGGCGACCCCTAACTGAGAAATGCTGAAAGACTCTACTACTTTCAGTCTGAAGAAGAATTCTCATTGAATTGTAAGAGATGAAAGCTCTTACTGAAGGTTTTTTATGTTATTAAAGTGTTTTTCTTTGTTTTTCAACTGGCTTTGTGTTATTTATTTATTTTTTTTTTTGAGTTAGCTCCATACCTCTCAACCTTTTAGTGCTAGAAATCTGGACAAAGAAAGACAAAATGGAGGGACAAAGGCCCAAAAATAAGGACAGATTTTAAATATTGCTTTTATAAATTTAGAAAGTTGCTAAAATAGCAGAGTTTATTTTAACATACATTTTTCTGAAGGATTTGAAGTCTGAAATGCAAATGTATGTCATTATTTATTGACTTCAATCTTCAGATTATCCCAGTGACTTCCCAGAAAACCTCACATTTTATGAGGAGCAGAGCAAAAGTATGAGGCAAAATTCTGGACATTCTGTGAAAATCTGGGCAGTTGAGAAGTTTGGTTAGTTCATTTTTTTCGCTGTGAATTTATTTTTGATTTTTAACAGATTGCCATCGGGTGATCAAAGAGGTCTAGAAGTGATATGCCAGGTATATCATGACACAAGGTAATGGACTGTAATTTGCAGGCAAATGATAGCTGTATGAAGGGAATTTCATTCTCAAAGTTTATTAAGCTTTTGGATGCTTTTGTTTATTTATTTTATTTATTTATTGATATTTGTTAGCCGGGAAAGTCCACTGGGCCACAGAGATCTCATTTTCAGTGGAGGCCCGGGGAGAAAAGCTCCAATGAAGGCCTGGGGAGAAAAGCTCCAAGACATAAACTTACAAAATGTAGTACTGGAATACAATAGTTGCAGTAAGGCATTATGAAAGAACAATGAGCTGCAAGACAGGAGATTAAAATACAGTATTAATAGTACAGTATTTGCAATGAGACAATACAAAAACAGATAATTAATACAATGATTGCAGTGAAGTACATCATAACAGGCAAAATGCAGAAAATAATGGAAACAATTTAAAAGAGCAGGTTCTTAGATATGTAGTATAGAGTCAACGTAGTAGAGTTGGAAATGACTTTTATTGGATCATCAAAGAGTTGATTCCAAATTCAGTGCCAAATCCAGTTACTTTCTCCTATGCCTTTTCCAGCATTTTGATAGTGTTTAAAGACAGATCTTTCATAGTAACTAAACTATGTTGTAAATTCAGCAAAAGTGCTGTTTGTAATAGTAAATGTAATTCAAATATAAGGAGTTTTTAGGGAGTGTAAAAAGCACAAATGGTTTGATGCTCTGGTTACACAGCTTTACCTGCATGCAATGGGCACTGAAGTATTTAGACTACATGAAAATCCAATGTATTTCCATGAGCTAAGTGGAGGATTAAAAGTGTTTTGAAAATAGACTTGCCATTCACCTGAGTTGACTTTTTACAGAAAAGCATTGCCTTGGTCTTATTTTTATTTTAGTAATTGTTCACTATGAGCTACCATTTCAAAAAATGATTTAGACCATCCTAGAGTGAGGAGGCAGTACAATAAAAATAGTTTTCTGCATACATAATCAAGAAAGATATTCCAGCATGTTGTTTCAGCAGATTAGTGTATAAGATAAATAACAAGGGCCCTAAAATAAATATTTTAAGGACCACATGTATTACCTGATATGGTTATAAGCACTAATTCTGCCATGCTACCGTCTCTGTTTTAGAAAACAGATAAAGTTCTGATGCAATCTGGGGCATACATTCCAAAATATTGCCCTCCAAGCCTTGATATGAGGATAACACGATGTAAAGTACTAAATGCTATTGAGTAAATGAAGAAGACGGCACCAAAATGACAGCTATTGTGTTTGTACCTTCCAACAGAGTTTGTCAAATCTGGAATGATAGTTTATTTGCAGTCTCTTTCCGAAGATCATGTTACGTGGATGGGTGATAACAAATCATGTCAGGTGACCCTGTCTGTGATTTGTGAAATTACTATCATTTTCCAAGTGTCATGCACAAGTCACTAAATATATAAATGGATCTAGAGGTGGCTATTTTAAAAGGACCACCACGTTTATACTTGGACAGCAGTTTATTATTTTTCCAAAGTGCTAACACTAAATTGTCCCAGAGACTCATATTGAAGAGAAGAATTACAGAATGCTCACTGTATGAAGAGCAATAGACATTAGACATATGATGGGGTGAGACTGTTTACAGATGACTAAATATACTCCCTTTTTTTTTTTTTGGACTATAAGCTTTTGACAATTGCTATGTACATTAAATAGAATGTTTACTCAAGCTTGGTTTGATAGCTGAAATATATTTTGAACTCATCCACTGTGGTAGACCTTAGTTTGTTACCGAACAATCTGAAAGAAGTACTTTTGTGCTTACTATTTTATTGTTTTTTCTTTAAACAAGTTACATCTCACTCTAGTACAGATACACAAATTTTGGTGTTTAAAATAAGTGGCTGGCAGCTGATACATTGTTGCCTGTAGCTCACTTCACCGGTTCCATCAGCACAGCATTTATAGATCTCTGTACCTTGGCACTTACAACCGCAGCTTTTCATCTAAACACGTACCCATGGAAGGGATATACATTTGCTTTTTACTTTATTGTCTATGACTGAGACAAATTTATCTAGGAGGCTGGTGACTATTTAGCATTGTAACAAAATAAATCCAGTAGTTGTAAGACATTGATTTGTAGTAAAGACTATAGACAATTACATTGAATTCCTAACTTTAATGGGAGCCATACATGTCCTCAGGGATGAACATATATTTTTTTACAAATGCAAATATGTCAACTGCCTATGAGGTAATATCCTATACTCCATACAGTTCTGTAGGAGTGTCATGACTCCAGTTTAAGGTGTTTTGCTATACCAGTAATATTGTTAGCGCTTTTGTACAACCCAATGCTTGAACTTCTTCAGACCTGAAGAAGTTCAAGCGTTGGGCTTGTATGAAAATGCTAACAACAACAAATTGGTTTGGATTTTACAGCAAGCTGTCCTTTTTTGTTTTTAGTTTGTTTTGGATTTAAGTTTGTTTATACCAGTAATATGGGTACCGCGGTAGTACAGCGGAAGTGTTGTTGCCTCACAGCAAGAGGTTCTCTTGTTCAATTCTCAACTGAAGTGCCTTCTGTGTGGAGTCTGCATACCCTCCCCCCAATCGAGTGGCCTCTGAAAGACATGCGTGAATGGGCGTGCCTTCGCTGAAGGTTGGGTGTAGGGCTGGCAACTTGGCACCATAAACATCTACTGCCAATCATTAGCGGACCTGAGTTCCACTGTGGCGACCCCTAATCGGGAAAACCCGAAAAGACAAGCATACCAGTAATATTGACAAGTTCTATCAGAAAAATGCATTACCTGCATGTATCCCAGTTAAAGTAAGTCCTCGAATACTACAATTAAAGTTCAAATATTCCAAGGTGTATTAAAATCAGTCAGTGTAACTAATTCTCTCCCATTATATTGTATCCAGTAGAGTGTATGATTGAGATTCATAAATATCAGAATGCACTTTAGGTATATCTCAATATGAGAGTTTTATTCACTTTGGTGCAGCTAGATATCTCTATAATATCATGTTTGTTAACTTGTGTTGGATGTTGTCCCTCAGATATTGTCTCACAACCTGCTCTTTCACCAGTAAAGTCCTTGTGGTAGATGTTTTATACTTGTAGGATCATTTCTGGTTCATTTCTGTATCCATCATATTTGGCCTTAGCTACATATCAGATATGGCCAGGATGTATTTTTTCAGGCTGCAAAACAACATCTGAAACATAATAATGTTATTACAAAAAGTCTTCTCATTTAGGAAAACTATACTTATGGCAAATAATCTGTTAAAAGGAAGAGAGAGAAACATATTTAAAGAATAACTAGACACATTCAGACCAAGGCCCAGATCTTTTTCTTTGTTATCTGAAGTACTGCATAAGGATTTGTGATATAAAGCATTAAAATGCCATTTTTATACATAAGCCCAGGTTAATGGCTGAGTCTTATGCTAACCTTATTACTAATGGCAGGAAACATGCATGGGGTATTTATTAGGTCATGCTGAGTGCTGATTGGGGAAGTCAGTGTGTTTTTTAAGGCGCAGGAGGGCATCACAACACAATGAAATCAGACCGAGTAGCAAACACCGGTAATTTTCTGAAGAACAGACAGAACAGGGAATACATACTTAACACTGGTACTGTAGCCCAAACAGCATAATAGCAAATTAGATTTCATTGCTCACATACTAAGGTTAGCAAGGAAGAAGGTGAAGATACGGCCTCATGTATGCTGCAGTATAAATAATATAGAAGCTGCTTTTACTAAAGAGCTAGCCTTATTGCCTGAGACATGTTATACAATAACTGCTCACTGCAGTTCAAAAATAAGCATGCTGATCGGACAGTCCAACCACCATGGCCACTGTAAATCAAGCACATAGCAGTAAAAAAACACCATCACTCATACTTTCTTTATATAAATCTATAACATTATTATTCCTACAAACCATATTTTCTTACATACACAAGCATGCCGCTCTACAATATCTCTTATCTTCAACACTATTCTCTTTACATTCTCTGCATACCTCTGTCTCCTTCTACACCTATCATCACATTAACCAACCTATATACCTTACAAATCCACTTCTATAACATCCACTCATATATAATCTCTTCCCAGCTATTCTGCAATAAGCTCTACTCTATATGCCACAGATTTAATTTTATAAGCCAGACTAACAATCCTCTCTTCAAAACAACCATTATACTAACTTTGCCCCCAACTGCCACCACAATATTAAAAATAAGCTCCAACATGATACACTTCCTACCCACTAAATCCTAATCCAAACCCTGGACCCCCCCTGCCTCTCATAACCCCACTAACTCCTTAAAATCCCTAAATTGCACCACCATTAATCTTCAAACCACAAGAAACAAAATTCCACATCTGCACGCCTGGTTAAGCCAAAATAAACCCGACTTCACTGCCATTACAGAGATCTCACTAAAACCATATGTCAGAGATGCTGAATTCCTACCCCCTAGCTATACTTGCCTTAGAACAGACAGACTTAAAAATAAGGCAGCAGCATTGCCTTGATATACCCAAATACCTACAACAAAGTTCCATAAACAAAATCTGTCCCACAGAGCTCCACTGCAGTGATACTTGTCACCTTACTAAAAATTTAATATCTGTAAAAGCCTTTGTATTATGGTTATATACACCCCCCCCAGACAATAATATTCCTATACTGGAAGATATTCTTGCCTGGACAACCAACAGTATTAAAAATGAAACTATCATCTTAGGTGACATTAATATTAATTGGCTCGATATCTATAATCAGGCCCCTTCCACCAACATTAACCTACACATTTATACCCACCTAATTACCGATATAACCAGACCCAATAATAACAATGATAAAGGGTCTATCCTGGATTAAATCCTGGTTTATGACCCTGACAAAATCTCACCCTCTGGAACACTACCAAATAGTATTAGTGACCACTTACCAGCCTTTATAATATGTAAGACCATCTCAATACCAAGTCAACACCAATTTAAGCAAACCAGAGATTTATCTCACTTTTCCCCTAATACATTTAATGAAATCTTACAAAGCATCAGCAGCTTAATGATGCTGCTGAATTCTTTAATTCTACATTTCTTATGATTTTAAATAGTCTAGCCCCCACTCCATCTAAAAAGAGTCAAGGCTAAACATGCCACCTGGCTTACCAAATCCATAAAGTGAATCATTACCACAAGGGACAAAGTCTTGAATGCTTGGCAAAAAAACAAAACAAAAATCCTTCCAACCTCATTCAATATAAACAACTATGCAATCAAGCAAAATAACTAGTGGTCAAAACTAGAAAAGAACACTTTCAAAGTCTTCAAGACCAACACAAACAAAACCTAAAGAAAATTTGGGGTGCAATCAACTCCATACTTCACTCAGGTTCAAATAATGATCCATGCCCAAATCTAGACAATATACCCATTGAGTTACTCTCACTCCTTAACTCATATTTTATTGACACTATTGTCAAGCTTCCCTCCACCTTCCAACCAATAAACCCCAACCCAACAAAACCAGAATCATCACAGTCCTCAACTTCTCCTGTACCTACCTTCTCACTCTCACCTATACCAAAAAAGTCCATCATAAACTGAAACCATGCACTAATGCACCAGATAACTTACCTGCAGAATTTTTACAACTATCTGCATCCTCAATTGCCTACCCCATCAGCATTCTCATCAACAGGTCAATTCAGGAGTCAGTTTGTTTTCCCACTTCATAAAGGCAGTAACAACTCTGAAATCTCTAATTTCTGACCCATCGCTATTCTTTCTCCAAAATATTAAAAATGTGTGTTCACGTTCAGCTTCTTGATTATTTGGTTAAAAACCAAATCCTTTCCCACACTCAGCATGGCTTCAGGCCTGGACATAGTACTAGCACAACTCTCATTTCCTTTATGGACACAGTAAATAGAGCTTGTAATGCTGGCTACATAGTCTCTGCACTCTGTCTTGTCCTATCAAAGGCCTTTTATATGGTTTCCCATCCCCTTCTGCTCACCAGACTCTCCAACATAGGTATCTCACCCCCAACCTTACACTGGTTTTCTAACTATCTCACCAGTAGGCAAATGACTATATGGCAACATTCCTTCTCTCATTTCCTCAACACATCTACAGGAGTGCTCCAAGGATATATACTGGGTCCCCACCTATTTAGTATATTCATTAACAAATTCCATACCACTCTTGCCCATGCCAATATGTAGATGATTCTGCAAAAATCTGAACAGCCAAATCCGTCACTGAGCTACAACTTCTTACTCAAGATGCCTTTTCATCATCCAAAACCTGGATGTCAAAGAACCATCTCGCCCTAAACCCCAATAAAACAAAACTCTTAGTATTTACCTCCCCCCAAAAAACACTCTCAACAAGAATTAATTTTCTGTCCACTCCCAAAACAACACTATCATTGAAGTTGTTCCAAGTACTGAACTGCTAGGTGTCATCATTAATCATAATCTAACATTTGATCTTCATGTTCACAGCAACATCAAAAAAACACATCAAAGACTAGGTATCCTTTATAGGCACAACTATTTCCTTAACATCTTTGCAAAAAAGTCTCTACCATCATCATTCCTGCTTCCAGCTCTATTATATGGCACCCCCATCCTTACCAATATCCAGTCATCCTTGAAAACTAAACTTGACTCATGCTAAAATAAGGTTGCTAGATTTGTAACAAAGGCAACATTTTCAGTCCACCACTGTTCCTCTTTGTGTCAGCTAAATTGGCTCGAACTTCCACACTACCTCACTTATCTACAATTAACTACTGCACACACAGTTATATACAAACCGGCAACCTGCCCATCTCTCTCCAGTATACTGACTATGTATCATCCTAATCAACCTCTTCGATCTAAAAACAGAATGTTGCTGAACACTGAAAAACCCTCTGTCTTAGCTGGCCAAATGCTGTACTCTTTTGCTGTCTCAAAACTATGGAATAACCTCCCATCTTCGATCATAGCAATTAACAATTGTGCTTTCTTTAAGAAGCCCCTCACACTACATCTCTCTTCTCTCTGGTTTTGTACATGTGCCATAATAACAGCCCCCAAAACCTGACTCCCTCCACTATAGCCTTTCTTTACTCCATCTAAATACTTGCATAACTTTTCCATCCTCTCTTTCCATAACTAACTCTTTGAGCTCTCCTTATTGACTTCCTAAAGTCAAACTGCTTAGAACTACAAATCTCCAACAATTATTATCCTTAATCTGATACTCTAGTTATACCATTAACACTGCTAATAATATTACATAATATAGATGTGTATTATGCATGTAAATAATTTGTACTGCTGTGTTCATGCTATGGATCTAAATAATCTGCACTGTTTGTGCTCAAGTTATTTCTATGCGCAGGAACTGTATATATATATATATATATATATATATATATATATATATATATATATATATATATATATATATCCTGTATTGTGTGAGTTATTTTCTTGTCTGTATTTTATTATATGTGGGGCTTTTCACCCCAGGCCTCCACTGAAAATAGACTTTTCCAGTAAATAAATGCAATAACTAAATAAACTCCATAAAGGTGGAAACTCCACAGACTACTCCAACTATAGACCTATAGCTCTCCTCTCTCCTTTGGCCAAAATTATGGAGAAATGTATCCGCCATCAGCTTGTACAACACCTCTCTTTTCACAACATTATAGCTAACTGTCAACATGGCTTCAGACCGCATCATAGTACTACTACCGCCCTGCTGTCCTTTGTAGACACTATTAATCTGAACCGTAACAACAACCTACTCTCTTCTGCCCTCTTCATTGACCTCTCCAAAGCATTCGATATGGTTAACCACTCTTTATTAATTAATACTCTTGAATCCCTATCTTTTGATATCCCAGTCATTAGATGGTTTAATTCTTATCTTACAAACAGAAAACAAGCAGTTCTTTGGAATAACCACATCTCTTCTCTTCTGCCTGTATCTATTGGAGTTCCACAAGGCTCTATTCTTGGCCCACTTCTCTTTTCCCTCTTCATTAATGATCTTCAAACTATAATCCCTCAAGCTACCTGCATTCAATATGCTGATGATTCTACACTCATCTGCTCAGCATCTTCCACCTCAGAACTTATCTCTCATACTCAAAAAATCTTTAATACCATAGAAACATGGTTCTCCAGTCGATTCCTCTTATTAAATGCTAAAAAAACTAAACTTCTCCTCTTCACCCCCACTTCTAGGACCTCCACCTTAAACTTCACCATCTCCTCCAACAATGCCACTGTCATCTCACCCGCCTCTACCACTAAACTGTTAGGTATTACAATTGACAATAATCTCTCTTTCAACCAACACATTAACAACTCCATAAAACTTGTCAATAGAAAATAGGATCCTTATATCGAATTAGACCATTTCTTACGCCTTCAACTAGAACTGGGATTGCTCACTCCCATCTTATTTCTACTCTTCTTTATGCTTCTCCCATCTTTACCAACCTCAAGAAAACCAACCTTACCAAATTGGCAACCTGCTACAATAACATTGCCAGCTTCGCTACAGGTAACCCCTACAGAACCCATCACTGTCTTAACTTGAAACCACTAGGCTGGCTAGAGTTTCAGAACTATCTTGCAATCCAACAACTCACTATTGCCCATAAAATACTGTACCAACCAAAGAACACCCTTATACTCTCACAACTCATAATCCCCTATAACAATCTTAACTCTCTCCGCTCTTCTAGTAAACTCTTGACTAGTTCTATAAAATCAAATAACACTGCTGGTGACTCCCTTTTTACCAATTTGGTAGGTACAAAATGGAATTTATTACCTAGCAACATAACAAAGATTATATCATTGCCTCTTTTCAAACAAAACATTAAACTGCACTTCCGAAATCACTGGCTTTGTTCCTGTAGTAAACCTGATTAACTTTCCACTACTTCTACTCTACTTTAAAACTACCTCCTACTTCTTGCTGACTCTATCCTCCACTTGGCTTTCTTCTTCTACTCCCACTTGTCTTCCTAATACTTCTTTGCTTGTTGACTGTCTTACTTGCTCTCTTTTCCATAACTAATCCCTTCTAACTTCCCTCATTCTCAGCTCTCTTTTCTCTTACCTCCTATCCTGTATCTTTATCATACAAAGTATTTTTTATCTTTGTATAATTTTTTTTGGACTGTAACTGTGTGTGGTAGTAATTAATTCATTTAGTATCTTTATCATACAAAGTATTTTTTATCTTTGTATAAGGTTTTTTGGACTGAAACTGTGTGTGGTAGTAATTCATTTAGTAATAATATTAAATTGTAGAGTTGTTAGTTTTTGTCTTTTACTAACTTTTTTACAAACACTATGATGTTTTTCTTTATGTATTCTCTGTGGAGCTTTTCTCCCCGGGCCTCTACTGAAAATGGAAATATCTCCAGCTAGACTAGCCCGGTCAACAAATGTAAAATAAAATAAAAAATAAATAATAGATAATAAATAAAAAGTATGGCCACTGAAGTGCCACTGAGATGCCAGACTTTCTACTGGCCTATTCATAGAGGACAGTGCAAAATACTAGAAAAAAACAGGGACTTTCTGCAAAACTCAAAAAAAATCAGAAATGTACCTGATATTCCTTATATTTCTGCACTGTCCCATATACAATCTCACCAGTAAAAAAAGCAGCAATGGAGATTCAGTTTTCTCCATTGCTTTTCCTGCCTTTATGTATTGTGCAAGCATGGGAAAGTAATTCCCAAGTACATGCACGGTACATCAGTAAACAAGGAAGAAGTTGGAGGAACACCACCGTGCCCTTATACAAAGACATTATTTAAGAAAAGTAAGCAATTTCTTTCTTACATAATATCGGTATATAATAGCAATAACCCACTCCTGGCTGGCTTTGTTTAATCACTCAAGTTTTCCCCTCATGATCAAATCACACTTTCTTCTCCTTTCGTCTTTTCCCATTAGGGGTCGCCACAGCAGAACAATGGTCTGCAGAATGATTGGCAGTGCAGTTTTACAGTGTCGAGTTACTAGCCTGACACCCAACCTTCCACAGAAGGCACACACATGAACACACTCACACCTAGGACCAATTTAGAGTGCCCAATCCACCTGCAGCATGTCTAGGGGATGTGGGAGGATATCAGAGTACCTGGAG
Organism: Protopterus annectens; assembly: GCF_019279795.1. NCBI lineage: Eukaryota > Metazoa > Chordata > Ceratodontiformes > Protopteridae > Protopterus > Protopterus annectens. The sequence goes on along the minus strand of NC_056740.1, from coordinate 410,246,581 downwards.
GAAACCCACACAACCCCAGGGAGGATATGCAGACATTTCACAGAAGGCACCCCAACCGAGAGTCAAATCACACCAACCATGGTTAAATCTTGATATACTCATGAACTTGGGGATTATTGCTTAAATATACTTTGCATACGGAAAAAGTTAATAAACAAGCAGAAGTTTCATTCTGGGCATTGTAGCTTTTATAGAGAGAATTATAAGAGATTTTAACTTTTAGTAGTTAATTTATGTAAAACAGTTGACTGTGACAAGCAGATTAATCCTGGGTAAAGGTGAATAGATGGGGACGTATGTTTGGGATGAATTAAACGTGCTGCCACACATCATCATCGTAACAATAAATTTTAAGTCCATAGAAGAGACTCAAACATGAGCCCTAAGTGTGATTCTCCGGAGTCATGCAGCTTTATGTCTAAATTAGCTGCACAGAAATCATCTCACCTACAGATTTTCTGCAGATAAAGATTTGAGTGTGGCAGTGCCTTCTGCCACGTAAGCATACAACTGTACAGGGCTATATGCATGGTAGTTATCAAATCCTGCCTCTGGGTGTATGATGCGGAAGGAGGCCTTAGTGCAGATAAAAGTTTGATCTTTCTTGTTTCTTGAATGCATGGAGTTTTAGAGTATCCTTTCTTGCACAGGTGAAAGCAGCCTAACAATTGTAGACTGAGACAGAGATGCAACTTTGGTAAAGAAAGCAGTAATCCTACCCCGCTGAGAAAGGACAGTGTGTCATGTGATTAGTGATGGGACGGTCATAAACAATAACAAGACAAATGATTATTCAGATTAAGAAGCAACTGCTGTCATCGATAACCTGAAAGGGAAATATTGGTTTTATTAGAGAAAAAAGGAGGAAGAATCCATAAAAATCACAGATGGTCTCTAATATTATCAGCTACTGGCTCGGGAGCAAACAAGTTAGGATAGAAAACTAGAAGAATAAAATATGCTTAGATGTTTAAATGTTGTGCTTTGTATAATATATAAAAAACTGGTTTGTAGGAAACACAAGAAAAAGTACTAAATTAAGGTTAAATGGTGAACAAAAACTTGTCTGACGGGATAATGGTGTACTTCAAAGCTTTTAGGTTTACAGGTCATCTAAAAGAAAAAATGTTCTATTAAAAAGGTGCGTTGAACTGCAGTCCCTCTCATATGCTGAGAAACTCATAAAGAAATTTACTCTGCAAATGGCAGGCATGCATCCAAAAACATGAAGATGATTTTAAGAAACTAGAGTTAAAGAATGCTCTGAAATGTAAAGGCCACATCTGCCTAAGACCATTAAACTAGCCTCTACAGAAACTATGGAATCTCTGAAATGAGGAAAGTGTGAAGTGTGAAAACCTAGGACGAACCCCCCCCCCATATCTTTTGAACTAGGAAAAGTATTCACTTGCATTAAGAATTATGGTATATAGAATGGAATCCAGTTTATGGCCCCTACTATGCAATAATAAAGTGATTTTGAAAATTAAAGTAAGGTTGAGCTGAGCAAGATTAACTTTGGATGAAATTATGATGCAAAGTAGCTCCAGGAATGGTGTGAAAGTTCAGATAACTTACACATGTGCAAAAAGGTCCTAAATATATTTTCAGATATGTCTGTTTGATGAAACAACATTAGTTTTACAAAAACAGTAGTTTTGCTTTATACAATTATTTTGTTTATATTCTTTATTGAAGGTTATTTATGCTCTATAAAGTACAATATTTTATGTACTGATTATCTTGAAGATTTGCTTTTAGATACTGGTTAAATTATAGGGTTCCCTGAATGTCACAGCACTGTAGTTAAAAAAGAATTTTCTAGAAGAAGGACAATACCATCATCATTTACACTTTGCAAACCTGCAAACCCGTTCATTTTGGTACGACCAAACCTTGGACAAACCCAGACTGAAATGGATCAGGTGATGATCTGATGAAAAAGCCAACACATCTTCCCTTCACGCTAACAATGATTATACTGAGTTGAAAAATGAAGTTATGTGAGTAGCAAAGGCAACAACCTCCAAATAGTGAAAGTCTTCCATAAACTGGAAAAGTACTCACTTGGGTTCACTGGACTTTGGCATCAACTCAAGTGTTAAAGTAACCAGAGATTAGCCAGGCCAGATTATCTAGCACTGAATCACTAAAGACGTCTATGAAAACAGAAATAATCTCTGACTACCTGTGACCTATTATTGAGAAGCTATCTGTAGTTTGTACCTGCAAGGGCACACTACAAAACTTGGTAACCACTGGGAAACTGAGCGGTGTTATAACCAGAATTAATGCAGTGGCCATTGCCCAGCTGCTAGTGCCATGCCTATGGTAAAGGCATGACTATGGCCCAAACAACTCAAGTCTGATTACTGGCTCAGGTGACCTATGGGGCAGCAAGGAGGGATGGGCGTGTCTGTCCCAGATGGGACAGCTTTCATTGATGATGTTCCCTTAGGGGAGGTGTGGGTCAAAGAGGGGAGTTGCTCTTAAAGGCAATCAACAAGCACAGGAGGAAGGGTAAGGAGTGGGTTGGGTACATAGAAGAACCCTCCAGGATGGAAATGGAAATGTCTGAGTCTCAGAACACCTCACAATCTGCCTCAGAACTACCAAAGTAAGTCCAGTGGGATAGGAGTTAAGGTGGTAGAGCCGGCATCTGTGTGGGGCACTGGAAGCTGAGCCAGTGACATAAAGTCCCATGGGGCAAAAAAAAAGAAAACAAGCCACACAATCAAATTAGTTTTCAATATCAACTAATAATAATAATAAATATTAGCAAAATCCATGGAAAATAAAGTAATAATTAAATTATTGCAGTAGATTACAGTTAGCCTAGTATTAACCTATGAACTGTTAATTGTTGAGTTTCATCTAACCTTCAGATACTTAACTATGAACCTATATGAATATGCTTCACCTCAAAAAATCTAGATCCATCAGAGCCACAAGGGCGGGAGACTTAAACCTGTGGAACAAAAGCCTTGTTCAAGAGAAATCTTGACCAATGGATGGATACCCAGGGATTACCTCAGTGTCACTGCTCGACAGAGGCACAGCAAAATAATGGTATAATATAAGGGGGCGTAAGCCAGCCACAAAGCGATAGGCTAGGCTTGTAAATGCCCTGGGGGCAGATAGCCTAGTATGAACCTATGTAGTTCCCCATATAATAAAGGTAAGGCACACAAAAGCGATGGGCTAGGCTTGTAAATGCCCTCGGGCAGATAGCCTAGTATGAACCTATGAACCTATACAAGAACATGCATTCAGGGATAAGAACTAGTAATGCCAATCACAATAACAATCATATGAAGTACAAAAAAACTTGAAAACTGAAAAATAAGGAACCTATTAATTAAATCACAGAGCAGAATACCACACAAGTGGTTTGTTTCCTCACAAAGATTTTATAAAACCATGTATTACAAGTGATATCAGAGGTTAAATACAAAGGAATTAACTAAGCACCTGTATTACACAGAAGCCCTTTAATCTTAATAAATTTTGTAACAGCTTGCCTTTTGGAGCACTTCTTAAATTTATCACTTCATTAATACTCATTAAAAAACTAACATGCTTTAAACACGCATGTTTTAACCTATAGTCAGAAATTCTAATACAAAAAAAAAACACTTTAAAACATTTGTGTGTTGTAAAGTATGTGTGTAAAGCATGTGTTTCATTATTGCTGCGTATTGCATAGTAATTCTTATAAAGCTTGCTTGTGGTCTTTCTGTCATAAAAATCTGGGCATAAAGGGGACAGAGCTACATATGTAAACTGGAATTTACGATTTGTTACCATTTTTTACCAAATGGAATTTAGCTGATGGTATTTAACTCATACCAGTGTTGGCATCTCAACAGGTATGCACATGTCTTTGGTGCTGGATGATTAGAAGGACGAGGGCTTTGTCCCTACAGCAGCTACTTGGATCAGTTGTCCAGCACTGCAGTGCAGCATAAGGGGTTGTTCAACTTTTAAGTGTGACATCCTTTGGATGGGATGTTAAAAGAAGGTTGTAGCTGCCTGAGATGGTGGTAGCTCAAGTGCATGTAAGAGATATCATAGCACATACTGAAAAAAAAAAACAATAGGAGAGGATCCCCAGTTACCTGATCAAATTCCTCGTAGTTATTATGAATACCACCTCAGGTATCCCCAAAAGTAGCACAATAACCTAGTCAGACTAATCCAGTCAACAAAAAAAATAAACACATAAATACATAAAAAATAAATACATAAATACATAAAAAAATAAATACACAAATACATAAAAAATACATAAATACATACATACTATTTCCTCCCTCTAGCCTCACAAAATTATCTATCTTTATAAATAAGCAGACAGTGTTGGTATCCACTAAGTATTTTTTTAATACTTAAGCATCTTTCATTCCCTAACAACTGATTATTACGGAATATTCCAACTTGTTGGAATACACATGGCAAAACAACACTTTAATGCAAAATAGTAAAAATATAAAACGTGAGCGTTTTCACAGAGCCCTCTCTGCTTCCTCAGACATACTACAGTAACTGCTGTTCTTGTTTAAATAATGATACATCTAGGTCATATCCAATCAGTTAACAGCATCTTGATTGAATAAATAAAAGTTAAAGGCATACACTATACAAACACTATATAAACAATCAATAATATAAATAGTGAACTAAAAATATATGTAAAAAACTGAAAAAACATGCTCTATAAAATTAGATAGTGGTAAAACTGTAAAATATGTACAAATATTAGAAGATGTGACCAAACATAATAATCAGTGTTTCAAAGCCCTGTTCCTAAGAAAAGGTTTTAGTGAAACCTTACTATTTAGTCCAGGTGGTCTGTCAGCCTGAAGCCTAAATATCCATTCTTGTTCTGAGGCTTCGGTCTTGTTGTTCATGTTCCCACCTCTTTTATTATCTTGTATGATATGTAACACTAGAAACTTGAAGGTGTGTGTGGCTCCCTCCTTTATAACATGCATCGCTAACGCACTTGTCTCTTTTTTATTTTTTTATTTATTTATTTTTTTACCTTCTCAAACATTGGCAAAGTCTTAACTTAGAATGTAGTGCTAAGTATATGCAGCTTCTTATAGATTACTCCAAACCAGAAGAAGATGAGCTGCTTAAAGAAATTAATATATTATATTATATTTTTATCGTTGGTTACTTTATCCAGATTCAGGGGATCTGTGTTTGATTATTACAGAATCTCTTATTAAATGCCTTATGCCCAATAAAAATCCAACAATCATCATTATCAATATGTTTAATGGCATTGCTGGGTGTCATGTTTTCTTTATCATTCCATGCTTTTGAACCTCTGACCTTGATTGCATAATATCCTGTTCACCTTCCAAATTACAGGGATCCATTATATCTCACCAACAAGCAGCATCAACTGTGCTTGGTTCATTGCTGTCCATCACTGGTGAACAATCATCTTCCAAAACAGTTATCAGAATGCCATAGCTGTCAGCAACATTTGACTGCAGTTCCAGTTTCATCTCTTCACTGCATGCATTGCAGCTACCCTCCGGCCTGTCACAGTAACAGGAAACAGTAGGGGGAAGTTTCCCAATGCCTTCACATAACACTCAACTCCATTATCAACTTGATCTCTTCCCAGCATGCAGTGCGACAAACCTCCAACCTGTGACAGTGACAGGAAACAATAGATGGAAGTCCCCCTATGCCCTGACACAATACTCGACTTCAGTTCCAACTCCATCATTTCTCAGCATGCACTGTGACAACTCTCTGGCCTGTTATCATAAGAGGAAAGGGTAGGGTAGTCTCCGATGCCCTGACCAAATTTCTCCTGGTAGCAGAACATTCAGAAAGAAAGACTACCTAGTGGTTGACAAAACTTAAGAAAATGTTAAGTATCCTACAAATCAATCATTTGCGTGATCAAGGTTAATACTACAGAGTAATCTACCAGTAGTAAGGTTACTAACTTTTCCAAAAGTCCAGAAACTTTAAGAATATACATAATGGCGTAATAAAGTAAAACATCACTGTAAGTGTTGAGACATAATACTGACATTCATAGCTCTAGTTAAGGAGGCCATTAACTAGTCTGTCTGTCTTATTAAAACAAAAATAATTGATTAGCATTCATGCCAAAGTTTCATTTCAAGGTGAGAGGTTGACCATTATATCAGCCTATAGCCATCTCTATGAAACTGCTTGTGCCAATCAATAGGAATTCTTTTTTATTCAGAAAATATGACTGACATGCAACAACTGGAACACCCACAGAGATAACGTACTAAAAGGATACAAGGCCTAAACAACATGTCCTGCATGGACTGACTCAAAGCCCTGCCACTATACTCTACATCCTACAGACTGCTAAGAGGCGAACTGTATCTGTCATACAAGGCATCCTCCATCCAAATGATGGATTTACTGCACATCAGTAAGTCAAATGGCCATAAGAAATACTCACTGTAGGGATCTAAAGGTCTTCTGCAACATCAGCAGAGTGGTTTGAAGGCACAGGTATATCTTGCAGAGGATACTGTTGTTCTGGAACACACACATATGTGTATGTATCTATAGCAATATAGATAAAGATATATACAATCTATGTTGTTCCATTGAAATTACGGAACATCAGTCTGCATATGGTTGGCACCATATGATCAAAGTTCTGTCATTTCAAAAACAAAAAAAAAATGAAAACTCTGTGTTTTTTTTTTTGGGGGGGGGGCAAGTACCCCTGCAACCTGCACACCCTCTGCTAATTACATATACCGACACTCAAATTGCACTACAGTAGGGGAAAGAGCAAATTCCCTGATACCCATTGTGTCGCTATCCTCATACAACTACTTCAACTTTTCAGAAAGTCAGTCATATGGTGTCAACCATATGAAGTTCAACTTTATGAACAAGACCCATGTATACATATAGATAGATAGATAGATAGATAGATAGATAGATAGATAGATAGATAGATAAACACTTGCATACAAAATTAAAACAGATACAAGGTACAGAACACAAAATAAAGCAAAGTGACAATATCATAGGTAGCAAACAAGAAATACAGGCTGTGGTGAATGAGTGCTCTTGCCAAAAATGGTGAATCCTATGAAAATGCCATGTTTTTTAGGGTTCCACTTTGCAATTTCGAAATTTCACAATCCTGACGTTCCAAATACTGATGCTCAGAACTTTGAGGTTGTGGAATCTTGAAACCTGTCAATGTAGATTGCCATACAGTGTGGAATGGGAGCATTACTGTTTTATTCACTGCAGTGTAAACTCAGAGTTGGTATATTTAAGTTGCAGGGGGTGTGGGGGGTGCAGGAAGGCTTGCCCCCCCTGCAAAAATGTGATTCTTGATGTATTTTGTTTTAGTTTTTTTTTTTTTATTTCATGATGTCACAACCTCGAGGTTCTGAGCGTCAGTATTTAGAAAGTCGGAATGGTGGAATTTTGAAATAACAAAGTGGACCCGTTTTTTAGTTCTTAGACATTCTGATTTGTGATTTTTCTGGACAAATGGAAAATTACAGTTCATGAAGCTCTAGTTTTAACAAATCCACAGTGTTGCTTTTAGAAGTAGATACCCTGTATAATTTTGACTATTCTGAATTATGACTATCCTGATAATTTTTAACAGATATCAATGTGAAACATTTGTGAGTCTGATCTAACTACCCTCACTTTGTGAACTGGTACCACTAAAACCTGCGATCATGTGTCAGGTTCAGGGTCATTGTCATCTTTAAATTTGGATTTAATTAGGTTTTCTATTATTCTGTAATGTGTTGACTGGCTCCATGAAACTTGAGTCTCTAGTTTTATTTGTTGCAGCAGTTATCATTTCTATAGTTATATAAGTGATATCTCATGTTGTCTGAATAGTACCCTGGCATGTCTCTTTGCTTTCTCTAAAGTCTACCCTAATTTTCACATTCACTGTATCCTGGGGCTGGGTGATTATTAATGTCATTCTACATTTTCAGGTTTACCTTGTCACTTTGTGATGCAATAATTAAATAATACAGTATTACTATGTTTACCCTTTGAGATCAAGCTGTGAATAGATATAGAAGACTTGACAAAAAGTATAAATAGTTTTTGAATTTTATTCATTTTAAACTTAGTTTCATGACTGGGAGAATTTTTTAAAGATTTATAATATTTTTTCCTGTTGTATGTATTATTACTTTTGTGATTCCTTTTCTTTCTTTTATTTACTTGTACTTTGTATTATACTAGTGTGTGTTAATGAATGTGGGAGTTAATATTATATTATTACAGAACTTATATTATACTAGTGTGTGTTAATGAATGTGGGAGTTAATATTATATTATTACAGAACTTATATTATACTAGTGTGTGTTAATGAATGTGGGAGTTAATATTATATTATTACAGAACTTATATTATACTAGTGTGTGTTAATGAATGTGGGAGTTAATATTATATTATTACAGAACATATATTATACTAGTGTGTGTTAATGAATGTGGGAGTTAATATTATATTATTACAGAACTTATGTTATACTACTGTGTGTTAATGAATGTGGGAGTTAATATTATATTATTACAGAACTTATATTATGCTTGTGTGTTTGTTAATGAATGTGGGAGTTAATATTATATTATTACAGAACTTATATTATACTAGTGTGTGTTAATGAATGTGGGAGTTATATTATTACAGACCTAATATTATACTAGTGTGTGTTAATGAATGTGGGAGTTAATATTATATTATTACAGAACTTATATTATACTAGTGTGTGTTAATGAATGTGGGAGTTATATTATTACAGACCTAATATTATACTAGTGTGTGTTAATGAATGTGGGAGTTAATATATTATTACAGAACTTATATTATACCAGCCATAAACAAACTATACAATAGAAGGAGGAAGCTACTAAATGATAGAGCAAAATCCCAAAAAGGGAAGGCAACACTGATCAGTATTAGCAAAAAACTACGGGCACTCATAAAATTGTCTAAGGCCAGCTTCGAGAGAAAAATTGCACAGGACACTAAGGATAATCACAAGGCTTTCTTCAGTTATGTTAGGAACCTGGGTGGTAATTCCCAGATATGCTCAGAATTAGTCCAAAATGACAAAAAATACACTGAACCCACAGACATTGCCAACATCCTAGCTGACAGGTTCAGCGCAAACTCCCCCTCCCCACCAAAAGGGCAAATATCTATCCCAGCAGAGTGCTGCCCCCCTGACATCTCAGATGCTCAGGTAAGAGCCGCCCTCTCCAAAGCAAAAAACACAGCATCAATGGGACCAGATGGTGTCCCGGGCTGCATCCTACATGAACTCCAAGAAGAGCTAAACCCAAACATAAAACTACTGTTCAATCTCTGCCTTACTACAGGATATGTGCCCAAAGAGTGGCGTACAGCCAACAGTGGTCCCTCTCCATAAAGGTGGTGCCTCAACGGATCCTGGAAACTATCGCCCCATAAGCCTGACTAGCTTGGTCTGCAAAGCTATGGAAAGGATCATCATGGACCTCATAAATAAAGATATTGGGGACCTACAGACACTGGATCTTACCCAGTTCGGCTTTGTTAAGGGCAGATCCTGCCTCTTAAACCTGGTTGATTTCTTTGAAACAGTCACCAAGGCAATTGACGAGGGGAAGGTGGTCCACACAGCCTACCTGGACCTCGCAAAAGCCTTCGGTACAATACCCCACTCGGGCATTATAGATAAGCTCACCAGCTTAAATATAAACCCCTATGTCACTAGATGGATTGCAAACTGGCTCAAGGACAGAACCCACATGGTTAGAATTGCTGGAACCATGTCAGATTCCAAACCAGTTACAAGTGGTGTCCCACAAGGCTCAGTCCTGGGACCTCTCTTGTTCGGTATATATTTCTCGGAGGTACAGGCCAACACGGAAGGACTATGGCTGACCAAGTTCACAGATGACTGCAAACTGGGCACCATAATCGACTCTCCAGCCGACACAAGCATCCTCCAAAAGGGCCTCATAGAAACAGACAACTGGTGCCAGAGCCATGGCCTCAAGCTAAATGCCAAAAAGTGTATAGTCATCCCCTTTGGCAAAAACAAAGTGCCCACAAATTACCATATAGGTGGTAATCCATTAAGTACTGAAGAAGTAATTAGGGACCTGGGGACCCAAGTTGATAGCAATCTCTCATTTGACAACCACGTGGCCAAAGTGGTTAGAAAAACATTTTATATAGCCCAGCTAATCATGAAGGGATTCACATCTAGATCAGGGGAGGTCATCATGCCTCTTTACTCATCCCTCATCAGGCCCATAATTGAGTACAATGCTCCTTTTGGGATGTACCTTACCAGACACCTGCAGCAACTGGAAAGACCCCAAAAGTACCTCACCAAGAGGATCAAAGGGCTCAAACAGATGTCATATGCTGCCCGGTTAAAGAAACTCCAGCTCTACTCAGTGGCATACCACCTGTTCAGAGGCGATCTGTGCCTGACGTATAAAGCCATGTCCAACCCAGAATTAATGGACATGCTGCACCTCAGAAAATCCAAATCCCATCGAGCTACGCGCTCGAGAGACTTGAACCTCAGCACTGAAATAAATAGGACATGCTGGAGGGACAGATTCATAACCCATAGGCTCCCTTCACTCTGGAATAAAATCCCAGTCCAGGTTAGGCAGAGTCCCTCATTGACTCTCTTCAAGAGGAATCTTGATGAGTGGATGGGAGATCGTAGGTTTACCCCGGGTATCACTTCTGTGTCACTGTTAGACATAGGCACAGTATACTAGCCTCGAAAACGGGCATAGCAAAATAAATTTAAAATGGGTGGCGAAAGCCAAACACATTCTAGCTAGGCTTATAAATGCCCTAGGGCAGATAGCCTAGTATGAACCTATGAACCTATGAACTAGTGTGTGTTAATGGATGTGGGAGTTAATATTATATTATTACAGAACTTATATTATACTAGTGTGTGTTAATGAATGTGGGAGGTAATATTATATTATTACAGAACTTATATTATACTAGTGTGTGTTAATGAATGTGGGAGTTAATATATTATTACAGAACTTATATTATACTAGTGTGTGTTAATGAATGTGGGAGTTAATATTATATTATTACAGAACTTATATTATACTAGTGTGTGTTAATGAATGTGGGAGTTAATATTATATTATTACCGAACTTATATTATACTAGTGTGTGTTAATGAATGTGGGAGTTAATATTATATTATTACAGAACTTACTTACAGTATCTTGAAAATATTTTTTTATCATTTTTTGTATGTGTGTCATCTACTGGAGCACATTTTCCATCAGTAAAGTCTTGTAAGGATGATTTACTTTTGAATAAGTTTAATTTTAGTTTTAAGTTAAAGATGGTGGTATCTTGATGTGTCAATCATCGAAAATAAAACCATGAGTGGAGAACAGAGCATTCCTTCATTTGTAAACACAATAGCTAAGATATCACTATTACCAGTTAGATTTCTCACTATTTATTTATTATTTATTGACATTTGTTGATTGGGAAAGTCCACTGGGCCATTGGCCCATTTTCAGTGGAGGCACAAGGAGAAAAGCTCCATACAATCACAGAAATTTTTACATAACATCAGCTTAACTTTGAAAGTCGAGAAAGTTTTTACACAATACAAACTGAAGAAGTTATACAAGACAAATACATATTATACCAGTATACAATACAAGGAAATAAACCCAGTATGTTAAATTTTTAGTAATTCTGTTTGCATATTCTCATAAGTAAGAATACTGTTTAATCAATTCTGTTTATTCAGCCACAGAAATAAATAAAGAAAAAGAGATTGGATACGAAGACAGATGGTGTAAATTGCAACTATATTAAGTAAGTAAAAGTATTTATAGTGTATAGTGGCTAAAACATTTAAGGTGGTTTAATCCAACTTGTTGTAATTAACATCATCAAATAATACAGGGTATAGTTATTTGATTTTGTGTTGTTTATCCATGTTTGGGTAGTTAAAATTTCATTTAAGGGCTACATTTTCATTGATTTTTACATCCTGGAATTTACTCAGGGAATCCCAGTGCTCTGTTGGAGACATTTATTTATTTATTTATTGTCTACCAGGAACGTCCACCGGGCCAATGAAGCCCATTTTCAGTGGAGGCTCAGAGAGAAAAGCTGCAGGTTATAAACAATCTTAACATAATAAAATTATCAATAGTTAACAAAACAGTTTACAAAGACAGTTACAAAGAAGTTTACAAGGCAAATTATACAGAAATTCCAAGGCAAACATATGAAGCAAGGCATTACTTAGATAAGCGATAAAAACATATGTACAAGTGTAAATGTGAATGTATAAATATACCTATGAAGCATGGGAGGGCATGAGAGGAGAGCTTTGTAATAGATGGATGAGAAGGTAGGAAGAAGAAAGAGTGGGAAAGGAAGGAGATGTGGAGGGGATAATAAATGGGATGAGGAGATGAGAAGAGAGAACAGGAGAGAAGGAAGAGGAAAGAAAAAAATGAAGTGGGAAGAAGGAAGAGGCAAGAGGGGCTACAGAATGAAAGAAAGGGTAAGAAGGAAAGAACGGAGAAAGAGAAGGGGGTAGTAGGTTAAAAGAAAGTAAAGTGTGAGTTCTTTAGAGATGCTAAGAAAACAGAAACAAAATAGGTGATGGCAGAGGAAGGAATTGAGCCATTACATATTCTTGTGGAAAGGAGGTGATTATGGAGTGCAGTTCTGAAAGTATGGCGGCTTTGTTGTACGCAGATAAAGGAAGGTAGACTACTCCATTTTCTGGCAATGTTCCGGGGGTATAATGAATGGCCTGCAAGGTGATTTAGGTCTGTAAACTTGAAGAAGATGTTGTTGCTCAGATCGCAGTGGCCTATTTGGGTTATAGAGGGTAAGTATGGAGTTAAGCGCAGGCCCACAAGGCAATCTAGTGGTTTATAAATACGTTTATGTGTGACTGTGAGCTGAAGTAGTGATAGCAGTAGGGGAATTCGAGCCATTGTAGTTTTTTAGGGAAGTACAGTGGTGAGTGGAATGGCGGCTGATCGTAACAATTTGGCAATCTTGTTATAACAAATTTCTCATTTAGAAATCAAGGAGGACTGCAAGTTGATTAGTAGAGGTGCACCACAGGTTAGGGAGGATAAAAGAAAGGATTGAGCGAATACTTGTTTAGTCAGGAGGGAGAGGAAATTATTGTGTCTATGTAGCAACCCTAGTTTTTTATGGGTTTTACGTATGTTACTTTGGATGTGCAAGCCGAATTTGAGGTTTTCATCGATTATTACTCCTAACAATTTGGTGTGGATAATTAGCTCATTTTAGTGGAGTTGAGAGAGATTATGTTGAGGTCAGTTTTCTTGGTGGGAGAATTTCTTTTGGGTGTGAAGATCAGAAGTTTTGCTTTTTGGGATTTAATGAAAGGTGATTCTTGTGAAGCCAAGTCTCCACAGAGGAAAATACTAATTGAGTGTTATGTTGTAATAATATTGGATTGGGTGCATAGCAAATTATTGTGGAATTGTTGGCATATTGGACTAATGAGCCATGCTGGATAGCTTGATGGAGATTATTGATGAAAATGTTGAATACTAGAGGGCCTAAGATTGAACCTTGGGATACACCTGTAAGGTTATGAAGGTAGGGGGAAATGGAATTTTGCCATTTAACACCATGATCTCTGTTGGAGAGACAACTTTTACACCAATTCAATGACTGGGTATACAGACCTATGGTAGAGACCTGAGAGAGGAGGATAGAGTGGGAGACAGTATCAAATGCTTTTGATAGGTCTAAAAAAGGGCAGCTACAATGTGACCTGAGTCTTGGGCTTTGGTGATCATGTCTAGGAAGGATATTAGTGCAGTGGATGTGCTGTGGCCTGGATGGAACCCATGCTGTGTTGACGAGAGGATTTTATTTTTTAGCAGGTAGCCTAGGAGTTGTTTTTGCACACATTTTTCTAGGATTTTAGAAATGGGGGAGGTACAACAACGGGTTGGAAGTTGGAGATATCAGTTGATGGACTGCCTTTGTGAAGAGGAAAGATTATTGCTTTTTTTAGAGGTTAGGGACATGGGATTCTTGGATAGACCTATTTATCAAAATGTTAATGGGATAGGGGACAGCATCAGCAGCAATTTTAAGACTTGGCAGGGACTTTATCGGCTGAGCATAAGCAGGATTTTTGTTTTAGGAGATGTTTTTTAATGGTAGAGATGGGAGAGAGATTGAATTCTGGTTGCAGCGATTGTTGTATACCATGCAGAGGGAGGTTATTGATGCTAGGTGTAGCATGATTCAAAGAATTTGAAATATTATCTGATGAGTAAGGTGAGGAACTTTGCCGGGGGGAAGGAGAACAGGACCTTGTTGGAATAGTATTATTTGGGAGAGGTAAAGAAAAAGTAGTAGTGATGTTAGCAATGGTTTTGATAAAATAAAAATTAAAGATGCTAGCTATTTGTTCAGTTGGATGGTTTGGAGGAGGACAGGGATTGTGTTTAGTGCCAGGACATAGGTGGCATATACTAGATTCTTGTAGTATAACATTCATAACACTGGTAATAATTATTACAGGCGTAGTTTGTAGCACTGGGATGGTTTCTTGGCTTTTGCCTTCCAGCTGTTTGCTTGCTGAAAATGAGTAATGCTTATTTGATGGCTTCCCCATGCCATCAAATGAAGAGCAATATTGTACAATATAATATGCATTTTGGATATTTAAATTATGTTTCACTAATAGCAGGTATCGACATCTAATAAGAAGAACTCTTCTAAATCAACCATTTTACTGTTGAAACCTGATATTTACCAAAGCCAGCTTCACAGGTTCATAAGTTCAGAGATAGGTATTAGGCTATTGGCCCTAGGGCCTATATAAGCCTAGCCAAAAAGGTACCCTGGCTTTCACCACCCAAGAAAATTATTCTCCTGTGCTCCTGTCAAGCAGAGCCCAGAGGTGATCCCCGGGGTGAATTTCCTATTTCCCATCCAATCATCAAGATTTTTCTTGAAGAGTCCTAATGAGGAGCTTTGTTTGATATAGATCGGTAGTTTGTTCCAGAGTATGGGAAGTCTCTGGGACAGGAATCTATCCCTCCAGCATGTTCTGTTTATTGTGGTGACAAGGTTTAGGTCCCTAGAGCATGTAGCTCAGAGGGCTTGGGATTCTTTAAGTGGAGCATGTCCAACAGCTCTGGATTTGACATAGCTTTGTATGTTAGGCAGAGATCGCCTCTGAGTAAGTGATATGCGATGGAGTAAAGGTGGAGTTTTTTTAGACGATCTGCATAGGATATCTGTTTGAGGCCAGTAGTCCTCTTTTTGAGGTAATTATGTGGCCTTTCCAGTTGTTGTAGATGTCTTGTGAGGGCTCTCTGTATTTTTTATTTGGACAGGTCTAGAAAGACACTATAGGGATGGAAACTTTTCCCTTGCACTCCCTGGAGGACAGAGGAAGACCATTGTGTGTAAAGTCCACCTTTACCTTCTCCAAAAACTCATTTGCTGCGGGGACATTCATCCTAATCCAGGACCTAATATGTCTACCAACACAAACTTAAATCAACCAAATCCTCTATACCTAAGACCTACTTCCTCTTCCACCTTTTAAACATAAATGCAAGAAGTATACTTAAAAAAACACAGGACCTAAATGCTCTGCTAGCTCTTTACGAACCAGAAATCACTGTGTTAACAGAAACATGGCTTAAACCAGAAAACCATAATAACAAAATTACTTCTCCTGGATATAATATTATATGCAGAGAAAGAATTGGGGAAAAGGGTGGAGGTCTAGAAATCCTATTTTAAAATCATCTCAATATTGAACAGTTTGAATGTAATTCTCCAGATATCAAAGATATAGAACTAATTCTTGCCAAATTAAAGCTTAATTCCAACAAACAAATAATTATTGCAGGGAGTTATATCCCACCAGACAATAACACCACTAAACTGGAAAGCCTATTAAACTGGATGTCTATCTCTCTCCCACAAGAAACCATGCTATTAGGTGACTTTAATATTGACTGGTCTGATTGCACCAGCCAAACCCCCTCTACCTACATTAACCTTCATGGGTTCACCAAAATTATATCCGATCCCACTAGAATTGACAAGACATCCAAACGCCAGTCCATCCTAGACTGGATTCTGCTATCTGACCCCACTCTGGGACAGCAATTAGGTTGTCTTCCCGAAAGTCTGAGTGACCAGCAAGCAACCTACTTAATTAGTAATCGATCCCACCATACTCACCAGCCTCTCCTCAGGGTAATATGTAACAAAAAATCCTTTAAACCTACTGAATTTACCAATGCACTGAAATGCTGCAATTGGACTCCCCTAAAACAACTACCTCTAGACAAAGCCGTACAGTACTTTAATTCAACCTTCCTAAAAGTCTTAAACTATCACGCATGATATAGAACTATTAGAATCAAGACTAACTATGCCCCATGGCTAACAAAAGATACTAAAACTTTAATGAAAGAAAGGGACAAAGCTTGGCTATAATTTCAGAAAATCAAAACTAGTACCTTGAGACAAAACTATCAAGAGCGCTGGAACAAAGCTAAAAAACAAATCAAGCTGGACAAAACAACTACTATAAATCTATGCAGGAAAATATGCTCACAACCCTCAAAAATTCTGGGCTACAATAAATAATTTGCAGCATCCAGGAAAATCCACCACTCCTATCCCTGTATTACCAAACAACCATGATAACATTCCCACCCAATTTAATACATTTTTACAGAAACTGTCCAAGCCTTAGCTAACACCCAAAATAATACCTGCACCCCCATAACAATCGACACCCCTACCCATCTCAGCTCACAAAACCACCTCTCCAACTTTTCCCTGCATACAAATACAATTGCTAAACTCCTCAAAAAACCTAAATCAACCACTCTGGCAGCTGATAATCTGCCAGTAGATTTCCTTCAAATGTCATCAGAAGTAATAGCCTATCCAGTGTCCATCCTAATTAATAGGTCAATATCAGAATATAAAGTTCCTGACTCATGGAAAATATCACATATCATACCACTGCATAAAGGAGGTAAATCCCTTAAGCTGACCGACTACCATCCCATCACTTTCTATTTCCCCTTTCTAAAATATTGGAAAGAGTTGTTCATTCTAAACTCATGCAGTTCCTCCTAAAAAATAACCTATGAGCCAAGTCACAATATGGCTTTAGACCCTCCCTTAGCACCACCACAGCACTACTCTCATTCAATGAAACCATCAATAACCATAGAAACAAAGGACTATTCATATCCTCCATATTCTTAGACATCCAAAGCCTTTGATATGGTTGACCATACTATGCTCCTCGACACTCTATCTACCCTTAACATAAGGTCCTCCACCATATCTTGGTTCAGTAACTACCTATCAGATCATCAGCAAGCAGTTCTGTGGCAAGGCCAACTGTCCCACTATTACCAGTAGCCATAGGTGTCCCTCAAGGGTCTATCCTCTGTCCGTTGGTGTTCTCTCTTTTTACTAACCAGACAGCTTCAGCCTCACCCTCAGCCTCAGTAGTACAATACGCAGATGACACCACCATTATATGTGCTGCACACACCCTAAAAGAGCTTCAAACCATAACTCAAAATAACTTCACACTAGCAGAATCGTGGTTCACTAACATCAAACTGATTCTTAATCCCAAAAAGACAAAACTCATTCTCTTCAGTTCTGGGAAATCTCCCCCTCTAAACTATGACTTTACCATAAAATCTAAAGATAATATAACAATCAACCCAACCACACACACTAAACTGCTAGGTGTAGAAATTGACAATAATCTGAAATTTGACATACACATAACCCAAGCTATAAAGAAAGTTAACAAAAAGCTTGGTCTCCATTATAAGAACAAACAGTTCCTCACCAAACATACCAAAGCCACTATTGCAAGGACACATCTCTTATCCATTCTCCTTTATGCCTCCCCTATCTTTACCAACCTCCGCCACAGCGAACTAAGCAAAATGGAATCTTGTTACAACAAGATTGCAAAATTTGCCACTGATGCCTCTTATAGATCCCATCACTGCCTTGCAACTAAACTGGCTTGAGCTACTTCAGCTACTCTTACTCAACCAACTCTCAATAGCACACAAACTCTACTACCTTCCAGAAAAAAAAACAGCACTTCAGCATTTAATTCATCCCTACACCACCACTAGAACCTTAAAATCCAATAATCAGAACCTCATCAATGTCATCAAACATAAAAATGAAGCTGGGAAATCTCTCTTTGCCTGCTCCATTGCCAACATCTGGAATTCACTTCCAACCCAGTTAACTTCTACCACCCCCTCCCTCCAATTTAAAAACGCCTCAAAACCCATTACTTAAATAAGTGGCTTTGCCTATGCTACTCCCTGGTTAACCCACACATTGCACTCTTGTCAGGATTCTACCAAGATCCAACCCTTCCTCCCTGTCTCTCATTGTATACTTGTTATCCAGTGTTAAGACCATTACAATGCCAGTCGACCTATTTAACTTATGTAAGCTTCTAAACAGAACAGTCACCTTCCTCTAAAAAAAAAAACTCTCAATTTTTTTTCTTTCTCTTTTTTCTTTCCAGCAGTAAACATCTTGCATTATTATTGCTACCTAGTAATTGTCACCTATGTATGACTGTGTGGATACTTGAATGAATAATTATATACTCATATGTTTTCTTCTTGTTATGTAAAGCATATATACTCATATATTGTCTTGTTATGTGGAGCTTTTCTCCCCGGGCCTCCGCTAAAAATGGACCTGTGTCCAGTCGGACTTCAACGGTTAACCATTGTAAAATAAAATAAATAAATAAATCATTCTAACTGTACTTTCACTCCAGGCTAAAAGGATCTGAATCCAGTGCCAGTGACACTGTGGCTTTAGCTATTCAATAAACGGTAAAACTGCATCATGATATTGCTGTGCTATACAAGGTGATCAGTAGCTTTCACAGAGCACAGGTAGTATCTATGCTTGATGCAATGTTTGATAATCACATCATATCAAATTTCATATTGAAGATGAAGGACCTTCTTAGATTGTCCACTCCAGCATGAACAATGACCATGATGCAAACTGCCTCGGGCATTTTAATCTACTGTAGTTAAGATGCCTTTAATTCTGCCCCAGACAGGCATGACTGTCAGAAGCTCCTTGTCAGGTCCAGTCAGATTTAGATCTGTTTTCTACACAATTTAGGCACCAATTACATTGATATTTTGGCAGTTTCAGGTCACAAACTCTGTCTTAGTGGCTTTACATTTTTACATGATCAGTGTTATTCTCTGTTCTTATGGACTCTGGCATGGTATGGTGATTGCCTATCTGTGATTTACTCTGGTCATTGGGATGTCTGTGCAATACGTTGCATGTATGAGGTTTTCTTATTGAGCTTATAGGTTCTTGAGATATATGGCAGATTTTTGTAGGAATAGTGTTCAGAAGGTCAGCATATCTAGTGATGGGTGTACATGTGCGAGTGCCAGCATGTGTCTGTGTATCTGTTCATAGGGTGAGACTGTAGGATTTCTCCAGTTGGACTTTTACTTCAAGCTCTAGCAAGTCACTCTGTTAAGGCACTATGGCTAAATCAGTGATAATGATTTTTGCCAATGCTGTGCACACAGGTTGGACGCAATACTAATCTCAGAGTTGCTTCTCTGTGCAATCCACCTTATAGCCTCCAAAATGTACCATCACCAAATAAAATGGAGAAAGTTACCACAGTTGCAAAATTCCACTTGATCCTTTTCAGTTTTTCCACTAATCCAGCAAGCACAGAATAATCACTGTATGCATTCCAATCACAAAATTAAAACGCTTCTTTCACTCATATGACATGCTGTCCTTGTCTTCTTCTAAGGATACCTTTAGCGGTCTCCGACTTGCAGAGTAAGCTGGACTACTGCAGTCTGTAGGGCACATAAAGCTGTCCTGCTCTCACTGTTTAAACTGTTCTCCTTTTATATAGCTCTCAGAACATTCACTGCTGTTTGGATGTTCTGTTTCACCTGCCTTTACTGTTTTAAAGTAGTTACTGACAACACCTTGACCTCAGTAGCTAAACTGCAGTAAAGACCCCCTGTAAACTCCACAGATTTTGCAAATTTTATAGACTAGTGATTCACAAAGGCAGAGGGGGGGGGTATTAGATGAGCACTGCTAGAATATATAACTGCTGATACAGATTAACGACAATATTAAAAAAGGCTGAATAACACTGAGCAATGATACAATCAAGTGATACCAATACATAAAATGAAAAACATGTAAACATAGCTGACCTTAAGCATGGGCCAATTAGGCGGCTGCCTAAGTCACCGCTCTAACAGGGGCACTTTTCCAGTAATCTGAATGGTGAAGTTAGACCAGGATGGGGACACAGGGTGGTGTTGGGGGTGGTGCTGTGGAGATCTTTTGCCTAGGACACCAATTGACCAAAGGCTGATCTTGAATATAAATGTAGCAACTGCTTCAGACAATGACAAGACCGTAGCAAAGCTGGCTATGACATCAATCCCAAACATTAACAAAGCTAAATGGGTCGATATGATTGGTCAGTTAAAAAGAGGCCAGAAGTTGATTTCAGTTATGATCCAAGAAGCAAGGTAAATTCCTAAAGCCCCTGTGAATTATGAATAACTCTTCTTAAGATGCATTTTTTCAGTGTGCTGATTTTAGAACCTGTTTTGAAAAGAATTCAGGATTCTTCCTGACAGGTTGGCTTTTGTCACTGATGTGAGCAGGTCAGTGGTGTTGTGGTGCATTTTAGTAAATATCCAACATTATTTCAAATAAAGTATGTGTTTTTCCTTCAGTTGTTAATAATAATAACACTAATCTGTTAACTGGATGGGTTCAGAGGTCACACAGTCCCATTTCAGGGCAACATCTAGTCAGCTGATTGCCTCAAGGTCACACAGTAGGCACATGTGGACAGAGGGAATCAAACCCTGTGCCACAGGACCTACAGCTCACAGCTTTAATCCTCTACACCAATTTCTGGATTACAGCACAAAAAGCCTGCTTTCTGAAGTTGTGCCTCTGCACAAATCCTTCTGTTTCTTTCTTATATACTAAATTCAGCACAAGTGGTACACATTGTAGTAGAAAAATATCTAATTTGGATACAGCAATATGGCATCACAAAGGGCTTCATGACTATTAAGTGAAAACTCTCACTATTCTTCTAAAGGTACAGTACCAGATATGCAGATGGGTTGTTCAGATTCTGTCATCAAATAACACCATAAATATTCAAAAAAATAGATACTTATCAAAATGTGTTACTTTTGCATGAGTGTCTGATCTTTGACACATTTTAAAGCTTTAGGAATTGAAATGCTTTATTTTACAACATGTTAATAGTAATACAACACAATTTACCCCTTTTGCAAGTATTCATTTCCATACTCATTTTATGCTCTTCAAGGCCATATAGAAGCAAAGCTTTCTCATAACGCAGTGGGTATAAGGCAAAAGCTCTTCTTGAATGGGATGCCATTCACTCAGAGGATGCTCACACACTCTCATCAAGTAGCAGTTAGGACCATCATTATTTAACCTGAAAACCCATAGAGACATGGGTGGATACATAAGGTGGACATAAGTCACACTCCATCTAGAGATCAAAACATCGTATTAAGCTCTGTGACTCATTAAGGCTAACTACCACATCACTATTCCATCCCATTCTGAATAATTTATTTAACCATTTTCCACTTCTGATATACACATGTTAATTAAATCACAAATTAGATTATTATATCTGTAAGTTTAAATGTTCATAGGTTCATAGGTTGGTAGTAGGCTATTGGCCCTAGGGCTTATACAAGCCTAGCCATAACAATTCCCTGGATATTTCTTCCCACAATATTTACTTCCCTGGACCCCTGTCTATCAGGGTGACTGACGTGATCCCCGAGGTGAATTTCCTATCTCCCATCCAATCGTCAAGGTTCCTTTTGTAGACGGTCAAGGAGGCACTCTGCTTGACATGTATGGGCAGCCTATTCCAGAGTATGGGCAGTCTCTGGGTCAGGAACCTATCCCTCCAGAATGTTTTGTTCATTGTGATGACAAGGTTTAGATCCCTGGAGTGTGTGGCTCTGAGGGATTGGGATTTCTTTAAGTGGAGCATGTCCAACAGCTCAGGGTTTGACATGGCCTTGTATGTTAAGCAGAGATCTCCTCTGAGTAGACGATATGCCACAGAATATAGCTGGAGTTTTTTTAGATGCTCAGCATAGGGCATCTGCTTTAGGCCTGTGATTCTTTTAGTGAGGTATTTATGTGGCCATTCCAGCTGTTGCAGATGTCTTGTGAGGTACATACCAAATGGGGCATTGTACTCTATAATGGGTCTAATGAGAGATGATTACAGTGGGACAATGACTTCCTTTTTTCTGGATGAAAAGCCCTTAGTGATGAGGTGTGCCACACAGAAGGATTTCCTGACTGTTGTGGTGATGTAGTTATCGAAGGTGAGACCACTGTCCACCTGTGTCCCTAAGTCTCTCATCACACTTTTGGTGTTTAGTGTACTGCCACCTATGTGGTAATTCATGGGTACATGGTTTTTCCCAAAGGGGATAACTATACATTTCTTGGCATTAAGCTTGAGCCCATGGCTCTAGCACCAAGCATCTGTTTCTGTAAGGCCCTTTTTCAGAATATCCACATCATATGGGGATTCAATAATGTCTCCCAGTTTGCATTCATCTGCAAACTTTGTTAGCCAGAGTCCCTTAGTGTTGGCCTGTACTTCAGAGAAGTAGATGCCAAACAAGAGAGGTCCCAGGACTGAAGCCTGAGGTACTCCACTTGTCACCTGTCTGGAGCTGGATTTGGAGTCAGCTACTTTTACAGTCCTGGTTCTGTCAGTAAGCCAGCTGGCAACCCATTAAGTGATGTAGGGATTTATGCCCAGCTTAGTAAATTTATCTATGATTCCAGAGTGGGGATGGTGTCGAAGGCCTTGGCAAGGTCCAGATAGGCTGTGTGGACCGCCTTACCCTTGTCCACAGCTCTGGAGACTGATTCAGAGAAGTCAATCATGTTCAGGAGACAAGATCGGCCCTTCACAAAACCAAACTGGGTGGGGTCCAGTGTTTGAAGGTTGCCAATGGCTTTGTTTATAAGTTCCATGATAATGCGTTCTATGCCCTTGCAGATTAGGCTTGTTAGACTGATGCGATGGTAGTTCCTGGGATCCAAGGTGGATCCCCCCTTGTAGAGTGGGATAACTGTAGCTGTGCGTCACTCAGTGGGCACAAAACCTGAGGTGAGGCTATAATTAAACATGACACTTAGGTGAGGTGCCAGTTCATTTTGTAGTTCATGTAGTACACAGCCCGGGATGCCATCTGGTCCCATGGATGCTGTATTCTTAGCTTTGTAGAGTGCGGTTTCTACCTGTGAGGCCGTGATTACCAGAATTTGGCAATCTTTTGGTATTGAGATGGGCCCTTTAGGGGGTGAGAAGAGGGGGGTGAAGTTGGCACTAAATCGATTTGCCATGATATTGGCAATATCCTTGGGATCAGTATATTTAATGCCATTCTGTTGTAGCTCAGAGCAGATCTGAGCATTGCCATTTAGATTATTGACGTAACTATAGACTGCCTTGTGGATGTCTTAGGAATCTTTAGCAATTTTATTTTTGTAACTAGCTTTGGAGGATTTTATGAGGGATCTCAGCTTCTTACTGAGGCTGGGAGTTTTTTGCATCCTGGGATTTTCCTCTTTTCTGCAACAGTTTCTTCCTTCTGTTGTATAGTTTGTTTATGGCAGGGGACCATCAGATTGGCTTCCTTTTTTTAGAGGAGAGCATCTTGGTTCTATTTTGGATGGTACGATTCATTCATGAGTGGATGTGCTCGTACAGTGCCTTAGTGTAAGATTCAGCAGTCAAACTTTCAGCTCCCATCTGCATGGGTGTCATGAAGTTTGTCACTTCTGACTTGTGTAGCATGAAGTTGGCTTTGGAGAAGTTTTTTACGGAGGTTTCCTTACTGGGGGGTGGGGGTGGGATGTGGATGTCAAGGGTTATTAGCTTATAGTCAGACCTGACCAGTGAGGTGGTGACCACTGGTGTGGAGCAAATATCTCCCATGTTGGTAATGACCAGGTCTAGGATATTGGTCCCCCTGGTGGGACAATGGATTAGTTGATCCAGGGCATTGGAATTTATGAATTTTAAGAACCGTTGGGAAAAGTTGTTGGTACCTGAGTAGTTTTCCCAGTTAATGGCAGGGTAGTTGAAACCACCCACTATTAAGGTGTTTGGTTTTATCTTAATATTTTCCAGTATGTTTAGAAAGGTGTAGTGAGAATCATGGTGCATGGCGGGGGATCTGTATCAAGCTATAATTTGGATTGCAGTCTTACCTAGTGTTAGTTGCACCTGGAGAATTTCAGATGCATTGCGTTGGGCAACTAGCCTGGAGGTGTGAGTATCCTTGGTGAGTATGGACACTCCTCCACCTTTAGTGTTTCCGTCTTGGTTTGGTGGCCGAAAAGTGTGGTAAGAGTTGTAGCCTTGTATTGCAGGGGTGTTCTCTGGAGCCTTGAACCAGGTCTGAGTTACTGCGCAGATATCAATGTTCTCCATTTTTAGTAGTGTCTTGAGAGAGTGCATTATTAGGTTTAGAATTCTAGCATTGAGTAACATTGCCTTCAGAGTTTTCATGCTTGTATCTGTTACAGTTGTGGTTTTGTCCTTTGAACCTTGCCTAAAAAAAGGCACTATAGGGGTGGCAAGAGCTTTAGCCAGTAACCTGAATCCCAGGGGCTACAGGTGCAGACCATCTCTGGCAAAGCATCATGGTTTGCCGATCATGTCGTCCCAGGCAGAAGGATACTGGATCCCCTTTGAATGACACCAGAAGCTTAGCCAGTTGTTGAAGTAAATCATTTTGTCCTTATACTGTGGTATCATTCTGGGTGAAGGCAGGATGCTACTCAGGGCTAGGTTCATACCTGTCTGGGCCACATGATCTGAGAGCTCTTCCATGTCTCTTTTCATGTAGTCCAGGGAGGTACATCTCATGTCATTCACTCCAACATGGACAATGACGGAGTCGTATTTGTACTTGTGGAGTGACTTGAGTGCATGTGTTATGTGGTGGATCCTGGCACCCAACAGAAAGCTGACTGTAATTCTCTCCTTGTTCAGCCTGGTGAGTGAGACATCAGTGTGCCTAACTATAGAGTCACCTATGACTAAAGTGTTGGGTATGTTTTCTTGCCTTAGGGGCTGTTGTTGGGTGGCACTCTGGTGTTGTGAGCTATGTGTCACTTTGGTTATGACTGGTGTTTGTTTGCGTTTCAGCTTCGGAGATCCTTGTTGCTTGGTCAGGTTAATGTTAAGGGCCTCCGCATATGTGGGTTTAGTGTTGCTATGTGTGGGTGTTGATGGTGAGGGTTTTGAAGGGCTATGTGTTACTTGAGGTGTAGTGCAGGTGTTTACCTACCTCTTGACTGTCTAGCAGAATCTTGGCTGGAGAGAGCTTTGCTTCCATTTTGGCTATGTAAGTGGATCTCTCACAGGTTGTAGTGTTGGGTGGTAGGAGGAGAGGGTTGTCTGTGTACATGAGGCAGTTGCTGCATTGCCCCAGTATGCCCAGATTCACCAGGTGGACAGGAAAAATCACCGGAAGTTGACCTTTGGACATGCCTATTTAGGTGTTTTTTTTGCAAAGTACAAGAGCTGTTTTCCCTTACCTTTGGAAGGTACTTTGCAATTATAGGCTGTTTAGTGCCTATGATTAATTTCTCTTTATTAACAAGGAGAGTTGAGTGCTTGTATCATTTTAAGGCTTCCTAGTGCTTTCCAGCAAGTTCTAGAGCAAGTGCTAGCCACAGAGGTTCAGATTTTAATGCTACTACTGAGAAACCAACTAGTTCTAAGGGAAAATTTGAAGAGCAGACTTTCTGGCACCTGGAATAGTTTAACCGTAGCCCCGTAGTACTGCACGATGTAAAAAAACATCCATTGCATTTGTACATAAAACGATTGACATATAAATTGTTACTGATAGACTTTCCACTCAAAATATTGCATTTTTTTGAAATGTTTACACTTCATACATTTACTCTGCAACATGGTGACAAATCAGGAAAGCATATGAAAATATAAATATCTGTTCTAAAGAAGATAAAAAGTCATAGATGAGCCCGGACAAAACTGATAATACAGTGTAAAAGCTGAAAGCAGATGAGAGAAAAAGAAGCGTTTGGGACAAAATGATAAAACATCTGCAGTACCAGGGAGGAGGTCTATATCACAGCGTTGAACTAACAAAAGTTTGATCGTTGTAATATCGAACCCTAAAGTCCGAAACCCAATAAAACCGAAAACACACAACAGCATTTTTTCCCAGGGAAAAAAATCGCTGTTCCATGACAAAACAAAACAAACTTAACCTTGAACTTAAACTAAAATGGGGGGCTGTGCCCCCACACACCCCTATTTAAATATACCAGCTCCAAGATCGCACCATAGTGCAGAAAATAGCAAAGCCCAGAAAATGGCCCACCGATTTTTTTCCCTGGGAAAAAAATTTGATGTGCTGTGGCTTTGCTATTTTCAACTTTCGGACTTTAGGGTTCGAAATTACAATCTTCAAACTTGTTTTAGTTCGACATTGTATTATAGACCCGTACAGAGGGAAGACAGTGTGTCAGCCTACATTTTACTCAAAAGTTCTGACATGTCCAGGATAATCTGACAGATGGTTTGCAATACTACAGCAGGAATATTAGAAAGGTTATGATGAATAGAGGGGAACAGACAGATATGTAAACCTGTCCTCACTCATCCCACACACCCCAAATTACAGACCAAAGCCATCCATGCTCCAAAACAATGTGTGTAACATGCACATCAAATATCACACAACCTGCTGAGAGGAAAAGACTGTGAAACTGTACAATGGGGCAATAAAATGAAACACACAGAAGATTACAAGGAAAATTAAGCTATGTTTTAAACATTATGATAAATGCCAGAATGTGAGGTAACAAGGGACATCAAGCTGCTGTTAAAAGAATGACAAAAGCCAGAAAGTGATCTGTATTGTCACCTGCTTGCAATTGGTATGACAAACCGTATACACTTTTCTCATATGTAATATAATTCACCCTGAAGCTTTTTACAGATGTCCATTTGTAAGGTTTTCATCACCTAATCTTTAATTACTATTTACCTACGTTAATGCATGGTTTCAGATATCTTAGCAGTAATGAGGCAAGTCAGAGGCTTAGGAAAAAAGTAACAAAAGGGAAAAACAGGGAAAGATAATACAAAGAAGAAAACTAACACAAGTTTTAATTTGGATAAAGCAGCTTTCTCATCATCTCTACCAGTTTTCCATGCCTGACCAGTGCACAACTGATTAAAGTCAATGATCAGCCCACCTTAATTTTCCCCTCTACCCAGCCTTATTTCACCTTTCTTAAGCATTATTTTAAATACAGTTTATCTGCTTGATGTAGTACAGATAAAATAGAAAGAAGCTGAGACATAAAGGAGCTCTCTGAGCATGTATCCCAGGCCGGTATGACCCTGACCTTGAGTAGCATCTTACCCTCACCAAGAATGATGCCACAATATGAAGACATGATGATCAATTTCAACAATTGGCTTAGGTACTGGTGTCATTCAAAGGGGATCCAATGCCTGTCAGCTTGGGATGATATGCTCGACAAGCCACGATGCTTCTCTAGGGACGGCTTGCACCTGTCACCCCTCGGCTTTTGGATATTGGTAAAGGCTCTTGCTACCCCCATAGTGCCTTTTTTAGGCAAGGCTCAAAAGACAAACCCACCTCCATAGGTATCACAAGGGATAAGAATCTAAGAGTAATGCTACTCAACGCCAGAAGTCTAAACCTCAAGATGCACGCACTCGAAACTCTCCTTAGCATGGAGAACATCGATATCTGTGCAGTAACAGAAACCTGATTCAGGGCTCCCGAGAGCACCCCAGCACTACCAGGTTATACCTCATACCATTCTTTTCTGCCCCAAAACTTGGACCGAACCACAAAAGGAGGGGGAGTATCGATATTCATCAAAGATACCCACACCTCCAAGTTGGTGGCAAAGCATGAAGCATCAGAGACTATCCATGTGCAACTAACAGTGGGTAAAACTGCCTTCCAGTTTATAGCCTGCTACAGACCACCCTCCCAAACCCAGGAACCCCACTCGGCCTTCCTGAGAACACTGGAAAATATGAAGGTCTCTCCAAACACCATTATATTGGGCAACTTCAACTACCCAAACATAGACTGGGAGCATTACTCTAGCTCCAACACCCTAGCCCAAAGGTTCTTAGAATTTATAAACTCAAATGCTATGGAACAACTTGTTACCACTCCCACAAGAGGGGAAAACATACTGGAACTGATCATCACCAACATGGGGACTCTATGCTCCAGACCAGAAGTGTATCCCTCACTGGTAAGATCAGACCATAAACTAATCTCACTGGATATTCACATCCCGACCCCACCCCCTGCCCAGAAAACCACAGTGAAAAATTTCTCTAAAGCAAATTTCACACTCCTCAAAACCGAGGTGGAATCCTTCAAAACCCCCGGACCTGTGGAAAATACGGCCCAGACCACAGAATCCTTTATAAACGCATTCTATGAACACCTTCAGGAATGCATGGATCATGCGATCCCAAATAAAACCAAGACCCAATCCTCCAAAGGCAGACGTCTTGTCTGGTGGACCCCAGCCATAAATAAACTATACAATAGAAAGAGGAAGCTACTAAATGATAGAGCAAAATCCCAAAAAGGGAAGGCGTCAGTGATCAGTATTAGCAAAAAACTACGGGCACTCATAAAATTGTCTAAGGCCAGCTTCAAGAGAAAAATTGCACAGGACACTAAGGATAATCACAAGGCTTTCTTTAGTTATGTTAGGAACCTTGGTGGTAATTCCCAGATATGCTCAGAATTAGTCCAAAATGACAAAAAATACACCAAACCCACAGACATTGCCAACATCCTAGCTGACAGGTTCAGCGCAAACTTCTCCCCCCTCCCACCAAAAGGGCAAATATCTATCCCAGCAAAGTGCTGCCCCTCTGACATCTCAGATGCTCAGGTAAGAGCCGCCCTCTCCAAAGCAAAAAACACAGCATCAATGAGACCAGACGGTGTCCCGGGCTGCGTCCTACATGAACTCCAAGAAGAGCTAAACCCAAACATAAAACTACTGTTCAATCTCAGCCTTACTACAGGATATGTGCCCAAAGAGTGGCGTACAGCAACAGTGGTCCCTCTCCATTAAGGTGGTGCCTCAACAGATCCTGGAAACTATCGCCCCATAAGCCTGACTAGCTTGGTCTGCAAAGCTATGGAAAAGATCATCATGGACCTCATAAATAAAGATATTGGCGAACTACAGACACTGGATCCTACCCAGTTCGGCTTTGTTAAGGGCAGATCCTGCCTCTTAAACCCGGTTGATTTCTTTGAAACAGTCACAAAGGCCATTGACGACGGGAAGGTGGTCCACACAGCCTACCTGGACCTCGCAAAAGCCTTTGATACAATACCCCACTCGGGCATTATAGATAAGCTCACCAGCTTAAATATAAACCCCTATGTCACTAGATGGATTGCAAACTGGCTCAAGGACAGAACCCACATGGTTAGAATTGCTGGAGCCATGTCAGACTCCAAACCAGTTACAAGTGGTGTCCCACAAGGCTCAGTCCTGGGATCTCTCTTGTTCGGTATATATTTCTCGGAGGTACAGGCCAACACGGAAGGACTGTGGCTGACCAA
This sequence comes from Protopterus annectens, assembly GCF_019279795.1. Classification (NCBI taxonomy): domain Eukaryota; kingdom Metazoa; phylum Chordata; order Ceratodontiformes; family Protopteridae; genus Protopterus; species Protopterus annectens. The sequence continues at coordinate 410,216,713 of NC_056740.1, read as the reverse complement.
GTTCGCAGATGACTGCAAACTGGCCGCCATAATCGACTCTCCAGCCAACATAAGCATCCTCCAAAAGGGCCTCATAGAAACAGACAACTGGTGCCAGAGCCATGGCCTCAAGCTAAATGCCAAAAAGTGTATAGTCATCCCCTTTGGCAAAAGCAAAGTGCCCACAAATTGCCACATAGGTGGTAATCCATTAAGTACAGAAGAAGTAATTAGGGACCTGGGGACCCAAGTTGATAACAATCTCTCATTTGACAACCACATGGCCAAAGTGGTTAGAAAAACATTTTATATAGCCCACCTACTCATGAAGGGATTCACATCTAGATCAGGGGAGGTCATTGTGCCTCTTTACTCATCCCTCATCAGGCCCATAATTGAGTACAATACCCCTTTTGGGATGTACCTTACCAGACACCTGCAGCAACTGGAAGGACCCCAAAAGTACCTCACCAAGAGATGCCATATGCTGCCCGGTTAAAGAAACTCCAGCTCTACTCAGTAGCATACCGCCTGTTCAGAGCCGATCTGTGCCTGACATATAAAGCCATGTCCAACCTGGAATTAATGGACATGCTGCACCTCAGAAAATCCAAATCCTATCAAGCTACACGCTCGAGAGACTTGAACCTCAGCACTGAAATAAATAGGACATGCTGGAGGGACAGATTCATAACCCAGATGCTCCCTTCACTCTGGAATAAAATCCCAGTCCAGGTTAGGCAGAGTCCCTCATTGACTCTCTTCAAGAAAAATCTTGATGAGTGGATGGGAGATCGTAGGGTTTACCCCGGGTATCACTTCTGTGTCACTGTTAGACAGAGGCACAGTATACAAACCTTGAAAAAGGGCATAGCAAAATAAATTTAAAATGGGTGGCGAAAGCCAAACACATTCTGGCTAGGCTTATAAATGCCCTAGGTCAGATAGCCTAGTATGAACCTATGAACCTATGAACCTATGACAGCTATGAACTATTAAGGATCTGCTTCCTCTAGACCAGGGCTTCTTTTCCTCAACCTTCTTTTAATCACTGCGTGATTCTAGACACATCTCTTAGCAGAGATTGATTCTATGTTGCCGCTGATAAAGGATACTTGTGCCCAGTAGGCTCATGCAGCTAATAAATAAATAAAAAAATCTGAGTATATTGTCCATGTTTCTCTTGCTCTGTGAAAAGCAGTTTTCCCCATTATCTTTCATCCTTCGTAAATCTTTAAACTATGGTGCTCTCTTATACTTGCATATCCCTCCATTTTATACTTGCCAATTCCCAAAAGATGCATTGGTGTTTCTAGCACATTCTACTGTCCAGCTCTGTATTGACTGGACCAGAAAAATTTACCAAGAAATATATACTGACACCCATGATCCGCAAATACTGACAGCTTTACTATCTCCAAAATATAACACAACTCCATGCTGAAATCAAACTTTTCCCCACACACACACTGCTAATCAAAAATATTTTCATTTGAGTGGTAAGATACCATCTAACAAGAGAGTATGCCCCCCATGTCTCTCCACAGGGGCAGCATTATGCTCCCCCACCACCACCAGTGGCAGATCTGAAGTGTACCCAGCAAAACAATATGGCTGACCAGTCAATTCTCATCTTATAGCATGGTTAGCGTCTTGATTAAGAGTGCCATAATTAAGCAATTATCCATAACTGTGTGTGGGCATATCAGAATTTAACCACAGTTGGGGTAGTTTAAGCCAACCATGTGTAAATCCTTATATACGCACACACAGCAGTGGATCATTGTGATTATACAATGGCATGAGTGTTTGTGTGTGTGTGTGTGTGTGTGTGTGTGTGTGTGTGTGTGTGTGTGTGTGTGTGTGTGTATGTGTCTGTGTATGTGTGTGCACACATGTTTTTGTGTATGTCCAAGTGTGTCTCAGTGTAATTGGTAATTGTACTGTCAGGGAAATTCTTTTTTGTAAATGAATATGTAGGGTTAGGGTTAGGAGAAGGGTTAGGGTTAACATGCACAAATACAGTGAGACGGGCCAAATCTTCCACTTTCCACCTTATTTATGCAGCTAACCCTTCAAATTAATTTATGAAAACCTTTTTCCCTAAAAGTATCACTGTTCAGACAAATTTGAGCTGAAGTCACTGCTAGAATTAGCATTAACAACCAGAATGGGAGACTGTTTCTGTCCCATTTTGATAATTTGGGTTTTAGTTTACTTTTGTTTCATTTGTTTTGCTTTTCAAAATGTAGGCATTGATGATTTTTGTCACTGATGCCCTCACACTTTCATAGCTAAGGAAACACATTGCTGAGCTACAGATAGTCAGTGCCGTACCTAGCATATTCGACAACTGCAGCAAAAAAATTTTAAACACCCCCCCCTGCAAAGATTGTTTTGTCGCACTTCCTCCTCTATGACAATTGTTTTAGTAATAATCATGAAATAAAACTAAATAATGGCCAGCAAGCTAAGAGCAGTAAATCCCCAAAAGACTCAGCCATCCTAAAGGAAGGCTTGCCCAAACAAATAACTAAGGCCAGAATCATGGACTAAAGAGTAATGCCAAAAATGCATTTTGTCTCCTTTGGAAAGTTGACAACACACCCCTAAGAGCTGACCTAGCAGTTTGGGGTTTGGTAACTTATGGAGATAGTTGACCCCAAATTCTATTAGGAACAGATCAAAATGAAACAAACTTGAGGACATTCTGCAAAATCAGTAACAGTTTCAACCTGGTTTTACAAATACAGCACCCAGAGATAGAGGGAGAGAGAGAAAGTTTAAAGATTGTAGCATATTTCATGCAGATGCAGGCTAATCATGCAAAGGAAGACTACAGACTAAGCAAACAGTATGAGAGTAACATGCAGACCAAAAATATTAAGCAAATACAAGAACATTCTGTAGAACTGGGGACAGTTTCAAATGTGTTTCATGCAATATTCCAATTTGTGTCATACAAATGCGCACTGGCCGTTAATGTCTGACTTTAAACTGAGCACCAGTTATTTCACAGACAACACAGCTAGCCACCCCACTGCCAAGACAAAAAAGCATAAATATTCTAATTTATTTTGAGCAAATCAGTACCAGCAAACCCTTAATACCAAACTTAAAGCTGAACAAATGAAGAATATAAGTTAAAATAGTACAGCTAACCACCCCCTAGACAAACAAATTCAATTTATTTCACACAAATGCACACTAGCCAGCCTTTAAAATAAGATGGAAAGGATAAAGTTGCTGCCATCCCCACCCCCATAAAAGCATACATATTCAGATTTATTCACGCAAATGCACCTTAAGGGTGGAATTTAAACCGACCAAGTGGCTGGCCAACCCTCCCCCCAAAATTGATAAAGATATTACAGTTTATTAAGACATATATTCAGTTGCAGAATTTAAGCTGAGCAAGTGAAAGGGCAAGTTACTTTAACCCCCAGACCAGCTAGCTACCCCCCATCCCACAGAAACAAAAAGAAGGCAGAAGAATACAATGAAAAAAAAAGAACTTAAATATCTAGCTTTGAAATATTTAAAAAAACTAGCACACACACACACACACACACACACACACACACACACACACACACACACACACACACACACACACACACACACACACTCTCTCATACACACACACACACACACACACACACACACACACACACAAAAGCCAAGCTTTAAAATAATTAGACAAATGCACACACACACTAGCCTAGCCACACCTCCCTCCAAAATAAGAAGGACAATCTAGTTATATTCACATTAAAAAATAAAAAAATAAATAAATGCTTACCTTCAGTCCAGTAGTACAGAATGTCCTGGATGATTCATTTGCTGTGATGAATCCAGTTCGCCAGGATCAATTAAACTAAAAAAAAAAAAATCCACTGCAAAACTCTGTACTGCATTGTGCTACTGTAGAACTAGAAGGCTGTTAATTATAAAAATAAGCTCAGTTCTCTCTGGTCTTTTCTGTAGTTCCTTCTGAGTTTCCTTCTATCCTGTACCATGTTTTCACACATGAAAGCATGGGCACATGAACTCACACAAGAAAAAGAAACAAAGTGTTTGCTTCAGAGATGGATTATGGCCAAATGGAGCCCTAGGCAGGGTAATGGACTGGGCCCTCCACACACACACACACACACACACACACACACACACACAGACTCTCTCACACACATATACACACACACACACACACACACACACACACACACACACACACACACACACACACACACACACACACTCACACACACACACACACACACACACACACACACACACACACACACACACACACACACACACACACACACACACACACACACACACAGCATTTCCACCCCACAGCCATTCCACTGTCCCGTTACTTAGCTATTTCTCTTCAGTTACCATAGACACTGTTCAAACCTCTCAATGTGCATAGTATTTTCTTCTTCACTTCTACAACGATTATAGATATTTGCATTTAATTTAAAATTTGTATTTCAAATTTTATAGCACGAATACTGACAGAAATGTGATAAACAAAACAGAGTGTCACAATGAAAACGGACTTAGCATTAACATATAATTTCTCTGCCCTTGAAATTCACATTCATTGAAATAGCATAAAAATCCACATTTAAAGAAAATGTATCTGGCCAGTGGCAGACAAAGTTTGTCTTTGGGCTGTTTTCAAATCATAGGCCCCTTGCAAACAGTTTCTGGACCATACATACATGTATGTATTATTTAATTCATCTTCCTGATTGTCTTCAATTATATTCCTTGTATAATGCATTGTCACTTGTTAGAGTATGTTTTCAATTTGTAGTTTTGAAAACTTTTCCAGTAATCAATGAAACAAAATGTATGACCCTATAGTGACAAAGCTGCCCATTTCAGAACATGTCAACCATAAAATGCCACTCAAACTTCTGTCATAACAATCCACCAATGCCAGTCAATATACACAATCCCTCTAGAAGTGAAAGTCATCTCAATAATTCAACATTAAATAAATATGTATCCAATGAAGAGGTTGCTGCTAGCAAACAACTTTATATTTCAGAGTTTCATCTACAATTTCAGTGCCTGCTGCCCTTGAAGAATAAATTGCCTATATTAAATTAAAAAAATAGTAAGCTGGTGATATAATACTGCAATAGGGAATAAATGACAAACTGACAACAGGTTCATAGATGCTAGGCATTTCATCCAAAGGAGGACACACTCAGGACTGCAGCACCCCCACCCCTCTTTAAGTAGAACACAGTATGAGCAATCCATCTACATGGTGCCGGAGTAGGACCCATAGCCTTCTGTATCAAAAGCAAGTATGATACCTGTTATACTATGACCACTTGCTAAACAAAATAGATCTACATTAAAAACAGACTTAGCATGAGCAGCAGTAACCCTGTCTTCCACTGAAGCTCACGATTCCTCAAAAATGCACTGAAGCTTACAATTCCTTCTGAATGCACTGAAACTCAGTCCCTGAAAAATGCACCAAAACTGTTTTTGCTACTTTGCTAGTTAGTGTAGAGGATTTAGGCTCTTGTTTCCTTTAGCCAAGGTACACAGTTTGAGTCTGAGAAAATTTACTAACGTGCATAGCTGTCAGCTGTCCAGATTTCACCTCATATTTTTGATCTATTCCTTATAAAATTGTGGTTTTCTAGTAAATCACTGAGGATTTTTTTACAAGAAACATCTTTATTAAATTATCATGTGTGAAAAAGACAATCTTACATTTATATAAATGAAAATAAATCATAACGGCACAAACCATGCCAACACAGCTGCAGCTGCAAACATTACACACCACTTTTAAGATATCCAGTCATTGTCAGTCAGCCATTGCAGAGCTCATTCAGATCCTGCCCTCTTTTAAACATCATTCCCCCTCTGCATGTAGTGTTCCCACATTTTCCATTTTTTTCCTGTGTAATTTACTCCTACCCTTTTCTAAAGACCCCAGTTCCAATTGTTTTATAACTGTTACTACGTTTGCTACTTCTAGTAAAGTTGATTTAGACTTTAATTTCCATTTTCCAGTTATTGTCTTTTTGGCAGCGAGCATAATTAGACTTAGCAAGGCCTTACTATGTCTAGGCAATTCCAACTCTGTATCATAGCTCAAAAAAAATTTCTCGTCACTCCAATTTCCTCACCCCAGCATCTCCGAAAGAGCAGTCTGCAGGGAATCTTTAAAGTCAGCCAACTCATTACACTCCCAGAAAATATGTTCCCAATTACTTCTTTCTTCCCCATCACATCTCCAACATTTGTTGTCTACCTGAAGAAAGATTCTTTGGAGCCTGATTGGGGTATAAAAATGTTTATGTAAACACTTTCAGACAAAGATCCTAAATCTTCTAGATTGTTTTGCATATTTGGAAGACATACATATACCCCCCATTGATTCTTTGTGAATTGCTTATCCAATCTCTCTTCCCAATTCTTCCTAACCTCTTCTGATTGATGCTTATAGTTATTATAGAATATTGTATATGCTCTACTAATTATTCCTTTCTTAATGGCCACTTCTGGTCTAGATTCTACTAAGAACTCTAGCACTGTTGGTCTTTCATTCAGGACCCTTCTATTTATTTCTCTTTGCCTGTACTCTGATATCAATCCTTGATATGGAAGGCAATCTCTAACCTGAAATCCAAATAAGTTCTTAGCATCTTCCTAGTCTGTTACTTTCCCTCTCTAGTTAATTGCTCCGAATACCTTGGTTCCTTTGTCAATCTTCTCCAATATACTCCTGCACCCTCTTGCCTATTGTTTGTATCCCTAATTGCAGTAATCCCTATTGGCGGAATCTTCTTTCTCCATTCCTGTGTTGGCTTAGTTCTTAGAATACCTTCTGCTACTTTATAAATATAATATTCTGTATGATTATTGTTGTTCTTCTAAATGGTTTGTATCCAAAATCCCAGCCTCTCCCTGTTACTTGAGCTTCCCCCCTGTTTTTTCATCATTTCCTTCTATTTTGAGTTATAATTTTCTGCCTGTGCTATGTATAGGAGCCTTAACTGCATTGCTCTGAAATACCTCTTCAGATCGGGTAATCCCAATCTGCCCCATTTTATTGGAAGAATAATCATATCCCACTTGACTCTTGCTGTCTTCCCCTCCCAGATAAAATCCTTTAACTCTTTTTTAATTACTATCCACAACTTTGGTTGATAAAAATATGCCTGACTTGTATATAAGACTAAAGGGACTAAAAACATTTTAACTGTTTGTATCATACTATCACTATCCATTTAACAGAACTTCCATTTTCTCAGTTTTTTTATTATCTTTTGTTTGGTCTCTTCCCACATATCCTTAGCTGCCACACCTTTATCATTTTTAATCCATACTTCTAAATATTTGATTTTTATCATGTCTGCATAAGTATGGATATTACTGAACCAATTCATATGTGGGTACATAATTTACTATTATTGCTTTTTGTTTTGGCTTCATTAAATTTGTATCCAGAAATGGTGAGAAATTGTCTCAATATGTTCTACAGCACTAATGCCCCTTTCTGGTTTTGTCGTGTATAAAATAATGTCATCTGCAAATACAGCCAGCTTCTCTTGACTACCATACCAACTATACCCTTGAATTTCTTAGTCACTTATTTACTTTGCCAACGGTTCTAAATACCACTGCCTAGTTCCTCTTCTCAAGCAAAGATTAACAGAGATTATCAGAGAGGACCCTACCCACATTAATGTTTGTTTCTGAGCCCTCATATATCCTCCTAATCAACCTTATAGGCTTTTCATGGAATGCAAATGCTTCCATTGCTCTGTTCATAAAGTCCCAGCTCGCTACTAACAACACTGGTATTTTCTTACATTCTGCTTCCCTCTGGATCATCACTGTTCTGCTAATGTTGTCAAATGTTTACCTACCCTCCACAAAACCACATTGATCCACATCTATCAATGTTGGCATCACATTTGCCATTCTTTTTGCCATTGTAGACATAATACCTTTATAATTATGATTTAGAATTGAAATGGGCCTGTATAAAACTGGATCTGGTGTCCCTTTACCCTCTTTAGGTATTACAGCGACCACTGTTTTTTTCCCAGATGTTAGTACTTCTCCTCCTCTTAAAATACTGTTAAACAAAACCTTCCAAATCATTACCATTTTTTTCCCACCTAACTTCCAAACCTTCACAGGAGTATCATCTATTCCTTGGGATTTTCCTGTAGGTTGGTTATACATCACCATTTTACCTCATCTCCTGCTATGCTGTTAGTAATTGAGCCTCTGTTACCTCTAGCCTGGGCATATTTAATTTGTCAATAAACATTTCCATTTGTACCTTTTCTTGATTTACATATTCTCTGCTTTATACAGACTTTCATAGAATTTTAAAAGTTCTTCCAATACTTCTACAGGATCCCTTGTTATCTTCATTGTTATAGGCTCCCTAGGCTTGGTGACCACCCTTTCTATTTTCTGTTGCCTAAGTCATTGTGCTAAAAGTTTTTGTGCTCTAGGGTTATCAAAAATAGTTGCTTAACAGCAGTCTTTTAAAACCCATGCATATTATCGAGGTAATCCCATATTTTCTGTTTAACATTCTGCAGTTGATCCTCTTCTTGTTCTGTCAGAGTCCCCTATTCTGCAATACTTTAACACTTGTCAGTCCCTTTAAGTAATTCTTGTTACTTCTTAACCATATCTCGATTTCTTTTATTTCCACCCTATTTTTAAATTCCACTTTAATTTTATCCCACTCCATAGCTATATTTTCAGAATAAATTTCTATCTTCTATAATAATTTCCACTTCCCATTCCTTAAATTCCTCTCCTTTCAATAGATAGGTGGGAAAGCACCAGTGTCTCATTTTTATTTCATTAGTCTGTGTTTTTATTTTAATTACTATTGCCACATGATCTGAAGTAGTTGTTGTTGTTGTTGTTGTGTCTTTCGGCTTTTCCCGGTTAGGCATCGCCACAGCGGAACTTCGGTCTGCTAATGATTGGTAGTTGATTTTTAAGTGCCGAGTTACCAGCCCTGATGCACAACCTTCAATGAAGGTAAAAATCCTTACCATCCAAGGACTACCTAAGGTACATAAAGATCATATGCGACCCCCTATGAGACCTATAGTGGCAGGTAGAGGTTGGGTCACAGAACCCCTTTCTGTATATGTGGAAAAATT